>NW_028124780.1:0-94000 GCF_965194825.1 Balaenoptera physalus | reverse complement strand
AGGAAATCTATTGGAGGCAGAAGCAGTCAAGGGTAGCCTAGGGTTAGGGTTAGGCTTAGGGTTAGGCTTAGGGTACGGGTTAGGGTATGGGTTCGGGGAGGGCTTCGGGTACGGCGTAGGGTATGGGTTAGGGTTAGGGTTAGGGTTAGTGTTAGGGTTAGGGCTCGGTTTAGAGTACGGGTTAGGATTAGGGTTCGTGTTAGGGTTAGGGTAGGTGTTAGGGATAGGGTACGCGTTAGGGTTAGGGTAGTTATTAAACCTATCCCACTCTCTAGATTCCCCTTAGCACGTAAAGGAATATTATTTGGGGGTCCAGCCATGGAGAAGAGTTTAGACACTAAGATAATATAAGGAACACACACATTATAAAGAAATCACATTAGGATTCTATTTTAAGCTGTTGCTTAAAACACTAGTGCTTAGGAAATCTATTGGAGGCAGAAGCAGTCAAGTGTAGCCTAGGGTTAGGGTTAGGCTTAGGGTTAGGCTTAGGGTACGGCTTAGGTTACGGGTTCGGGGAGGGCTTCTGGTACGGCGTAGGGTATGGGTTAGGGTTAGGTTTAGGGTTAGTGTTAGGGTTAGGGCTCGGTTTAGGGTACGGTTTAGGATTAGGGTACGTGTTAGGGTTAGGGTAGGGGTTAGGGTTAGGGTACGTGTTAGGATTAGGGTAGTTATTAAACCTATCCCTCTCTCTAGATACCCCTTAGCACGTAAAGGAATATTATTTGGGATTCCAGCCATGGAGAAGAGTTTAGACACTAGGATAAGATAAGGAACACACCCATTATAAAGAAATCACATTAGGATTCTCTTTTTAAGCTGTTCCTTAAAACAGTATTGCATAGGAAATCTATTGGAGGCAGAAGCAGTCAAGGGAAGCCTAGGGCTAGGGTTAGGCTTAGGGTTAGGCTTAGGGTACGGCTTAGGGTACGGGTTCGGGGAGGGCTTCGGGTACGGCATAGGGTATGGGTTAGTGTTAGGGTTAGGGTTAGTGTTAGGGTTAGGGCTCGGTTTAGTGTACGGGATAGGATTAGGGTACGTGTTAGGGTTAGGGTAGGGGTTAGGGTTAGGGTACGCGTTAGGGTTAGGGTTGTTATTAAACCTATCCCACTCTCTAGATACCCCTTAGCACGTAAAGGAATATTATTTGGGGGTCTAGACATGGAGAAGAGTTTAGACACTAGGATAAGGTAAGGAACACACCCATTATAAAGAAATCACATTAGGATTCTCTTTTTAAGCTGTTCCTTAAAACACTAGTGCTTAGGAAATCTATTGGAGGCAGAAGCAGTCAAGGGTAGCCTAGGTTTAGGGTTAGGCTTAGGGTACGGCTTAGGGTACGTGTTCGGGGAGGGCTTCGGGTACGGCGTAGGGTATGGGTTAGGGTTAGTGTTAGGTTTAGTGTTAGGGTTAGGGCTCGGTATAGGGTACGGGTTAGGATTAGGGTACGTGTTAGGGTTAGGGTAGGGGTTAGGGTTAGGGTACGCGTTACGGTTAGGGTAGTTATTAAACCTATCCCACTCTCTTGATACCCCTTAGCACGTACAGGAATATTATTTGGGGGTCCAGCCATGGAGAAGAGTTTAGACACTAACATAATATAAGGAACACACACATTGTAAAGAAATCACATTAGGATTCTCTTTTTAAGCTGTTCCTTAAAACACTAGTGCTTAGGAAATCTATTGGAGGCAGAAGCAGTCAAGGGTAGCCTAGGGTTAGGGTTAGGCTTAGGGTTAGGCTTAGGGTACGGCTTAGGGTACGGGTTCGGGGAGGGCTTCGGGTTCGGCGTAGGGTATGGGTTAGGGTTAGGGTTAGGGTTAGTGTTAGGGTTAGGGTTCGGTTTAGGGTACGGTTTAGGATTAGGGTACGTGTTAGGGTTAGGGTAGGGGTTAGGGTTAGGGTACGTGTTAGGGTTAGGGTAGTTATTAAACCTATCCCTCGCTCTAGATACCCCTTATCACGTAAAGGAATATTATTTGGGGGTCCAGCCATGGAGAAGAGTTTAGACACTAGGATAAGATAAGGAACACACCCATTATAAAGAAATCACATTAGGATTCTCTTTTTAAGCTGTTCCTTAAAACACTATTGCATAGGAAATCTATTGGAGGCAGAAGCAGTCAAGGGAAGCCTAGGGTTAGGGTTAGGCTTAGGGTTAGGCTTAGGGTACGGCTTAGGGTACGGGTTCGGGGAGGGCTTCGGGTACGGCGTAGGGTATGGGTTAGGGTTAGGGTTAGTGTTAGGGTTAGGGCTCGGTTTAGTGTACGGGATAGGATTAGGGTACGTGTTAGGGTTAGGGTAGGGGTTAGGGTTAGGTTACGCGTTAGGTTTAGGGTAGTTATTAAACCTATCCCACTCTCTAGATACCCCTTAGCACGTAAAGGAATATTATTTGGGGGTCCAGACATGGAGAGGAGTTTAGACACTAGGATAAGATAAGGAACACACCCATTATAAAGAAATCACATTAGGATTCTCTTTTTAAGCTGTTCCTTAAAACAGTATTGCATAGGAAATCTATTGGAGGCAGAAGCAGTCAAGGGAAGCCTAGGGCTAGGGTTAGGCTTAGGGTTAGGCTTAGGGTACGGCTTAGGGTACGGGTTCGGGGAGGGCTTCGGGTACGGCGTAGGGTATGGGTTAGGGTTAGGGTTAGGGTTAGTGTTAGGGTTAGGGCTCGGTTTAGGGTACGGGATAGGATTAGGGTACGTGTTAGGGTTAGGGTAGGGGTTAGGGTTAGGGTATGCGTTAGGGTTAGGGTTGTTATTAAACCTATCCCACTCTCTAGATACCCCTTAGCACGTAAAGGAATATTATTTGGGGGTCTAGACATGGAGAAGAGTTTAAACACTAGGATAAGATAAGGAACACACCCATTATAAAGAAATCACATTAGGATTCTCTTTTTAAGCTGTTCCTTAAAACACTAGTGCTTAGGAAATCTATTGGAGGCAGAAGCAGTCAAGGGTAGCCTAGGGTTAGGGTTAGGCTTAGGGTTAGGCTTAGGGTACGGCTTAGGGTACGTGTTCGGGGAGGGCTTCGGGTACGGCGTAGGGTATGGGTTAGGGTTAGGGTTAGGTTTAGTGTTAGGGTTAGGGCTCGGTTTAGGGTACGGGTTAGGATTAGGGTACGTGTTAGGGTTAGGGTAGGGGTTAGGGTTAGGGTACGCATTACGGTTAGGGTAGTTATTAAACCTATCCCACTCTCTTGATACCCCTTAGCACGTAAAGGAATATTATTTGGGGGTCCAGCCATGGAGAAGAGTTTAGACACTAACATAATATAAGGAACACACACATTGTAAAGAAATCACATTAGGATTCTCTTTTTAAGCTCTTCCTTAAAACACTAGTGCTTAGGAAATCTATTGGAGGCAGAAGCAGTCAAGGGTAGCCTAGGGTTAGGGTTAGGCTTAGGGTTAGGCTTAGGGTACGGCTTAGGGTACGGGTTCGGGGAGGGCTTCGGATACGGCGTAGGGTATGGGTTAGGGTTAGGGTTAGGGTTAGTGTTAGGGTTAGGGTTCGGTTTAGGGTACGGTTTAGGATTAGGGTACGTGTTAGGGTTAGGGTAGGGGTTAGGGTTAGGGTACGAGTTAGGGTTAGGGTAGTTATTAAACCTATACCTCGCTCTAGATACCCCTTATCACGTAAAGGAATATTATTTGGGGGTCCAGCCATGGAGAAGAGTTTAGACACTAGGATAAGATAAGGAACACACCCATTATAAAGAAATCACATTAGGATTCTCTTTTTAAGCTGTTCCTTAAAACACTAGTGCTTAGGAAATCTATTGGAGGCAGAAGCAGTCAAGGGAAGCCTAGGGTTAGGGTTAGGCTTAGGGTTAGGCTTAGGGTACGGCTTAGGGTACGGGTTCGGGGAGGGCTTCGGGTACGGCGTAGGGTATGGGTTAGGGTTAGGGTTAGTGTTAGGGTTAGGGCTCGGTTTAGTGTACGGGATAGGATTAGGGTACGTGTTAGGGTTAGGGTAGGGGTTAGGGTTAGGTTACGCGTTAGGTTTAGGGTAGTTATTAAACCTATCCCACTCTCTAGATACCCCTTAGCACGTAAAGGAATATTATTTGGGGGTCCAGACATGGAGAGGAGTTTAGACACTAGGATAAGATAAGGAACACACCCATTATAAAGAAATCACATTAGGATTCTCTTTTTAAGCTGTTCCTTAAAACAGTATTGCATAGGAAATCTATTGGAGGCAGAAGCAGTCAAGGGAAGCCTAGGGCTAGGGTTAGGCTTAGGGGTAGGCTTAGGGTACGGCTTAGGGTACGGGTTCGGGGAGGGCTTCGGGTATGGCGTAGGGTATGGGTTAGGGTTAGGGTTAGGGTTAGTGTTAGGGTTAGGGCTCGGTTTAGGGTACGGGATAGGATTAGGGTACGTGTTAGGGTTAGGGTAGGGGTTAGGGTTAGGGTATGCGTTAGGGTTAGGGTTGTTATTAAACCTATCCCACTCTCTAGATACCCCTTAGCACGTAAAGGAATATTATTTGGGGGTCTAGACATGGAGAAGAGTTTAAACACTAGGATAAGATAAGGAACACACCCATTATAAAGAAATCACATTAGGATTCTCTTTTTAAGCTGTTCCTTAAAACACTAGTGCTTAGGAAATCTATTGGAGGCAGAAGCAGTCAAGGGTAGCCTAGGGTTAGGGTTAGGCTTAGGGTTAGGCTTAGGGTACGGCTTAGGGTACGTGTTCGGGGAGGGCTTCGGGTACGGCGTAGGGTATGGGTTAGGGTTAGGGTTAGGTTTAGTGTTAGGGTTAGGGCTCGGTTTAGGGTACGGGTTAGGATTAGGGTACGTGTTAGGGTTAGGGTAGGGGTTAGGGTTAGGGTACGCATTACGGTTAGGGTAGTTATTAAACCTATCCCACTCTCTTGATACCCCTTAGCACGTAAAGGAATATTATTTGGGGGTCCAGCCATGGAGAAGAGTTTAGACACTAACATAATATAAGGAACACACACATTGTAAAGAAATCACATTAGGATTCTCTTTTTAAGCTCTTCCTTAAAACACTAGTGCTTAGGAAATCTATTGGAGGCAGAAGCAGTCAAGGGTAGCCTAGGGTTAGGGTTAGGCTTAGGGTACGGCTTAGGGTACGGCTTAGGGTACGGGTTCGGGGAGGGCTTCGGATACGGCGTAGGGTATGGGTTAGGGTTAGGGTTAGGGTTAGTGTTAGGGTTAGGGTTCGGTTTAGGGTACGGTTTAGGATTAGGGTACGTGTTAGGGTTAGGGTAGGGGTTAGGGTTAGGGTACGAGTTAGGGTTAGGGTAGTTATTAAACCTATACCTCGCTCTAGATACCCCTTATCACGTAAAGGAATATTATTTGGGGGTCCAGCCATGGAGAAGAGTTTAGACACTAGGATAAGATAAGGAACACACCCATTATAAAGAAATCACATTAGGATTCTCTTTTTAAGCTGTTCCTTAAAACACTATTGCATAGGAAATCTATTGGAGGCAGAAGCAGTCAAGGGAAGCCTAGGGTTAGGGTTAGGCTTAGGGTTAGGCTTAGGGTACGGCTTAGGGTACGGGTTCGGTGAGGGCTTCGGGTAAGGCGTAGGGTATGGGTTAGGGTTAGGGTTAGTGTTAGGGTTAGGGCTCGGTTTAGTGTACGGGATAGGATTAGGGTACGTGTTAGGGTTAGGGTAGGGGTTAGGGTTAGGTTACGCGTTAGGTTTAGGGTAGTTATTAAACCTATCCCACTCTCTAGATACCCCTTAGCACGTAAAGGAATATTATTTGGGGGTCCAGCCATGGAGAAGAGGTTAGACACTAGGATAAGATAAGGAACACACCCATTATAAAGAAATCACATTAGGATTCTCTTTTTAAGCTGTTCCTTAAAACAGTATTGCATAGGAAATCTATTGGAGGCAGAAGCAGTCAAGGGAAGCCTAGGGCTAGGGTTAGGCTTAGGGTTAGGCTTAGGGTACGGCTTAGGGTACGGGTTCAGGGAGGGCTTCGGGTACGGCGTAGGGTATGGGTTAGGGTTAGGGTTAGGGTTAGTGTTAGGGTTAGGGCTCGGTTTAGGGTACGGGATAGGATTAGGTTACGTGTTAGGGTTAGGGTAGGGGTTAGGGTTAGGGTATGCGTTAGGGTTAGGGTTGTTATTAAACCTATCCCACTCTCTAGATACCCCTTAGCACGTAAAGGAATATTATTTGGGGGTCTAGACATGGAGAAGAGTTTAAACACTAGGATAAGATAAGGAACACACCCATTATAAAGAAATCACATTAGGATTCTCTTTTTAAGCTGTTCCTTAAAACACTAGTGCTTAGGAAATCTATTGGAGGCAGAAGCAGTCAAGGGTAGCCTAGGGTTAGGGTTAGGCTTAGGGTTAGGCTTAGGGTACGGCTTAGGGTACGTGTTCGGGGAGGGCTTCGGGTACGGCGTAGGGTATGGGTTAGGGTTAGGGTTAGGTTTAGTGTTAGGGTTAGGGCTCGGTTTAGGGTACGGGTTAGGATTAGGGTACGTGTTAGGGTTAGGGTAGGGGTTAGGGTTAGGGTACGCATTACGGTTAGGGTAGTTATTAAACCTATCCCACTCTCTTGATACCCCTTAGCACGTAAAGGAATATTATTTGGGGGTCCAGCCATGGAGAAGAGTTTAGACACTAACATAATATAAGGAACACACACATTGTAAAGAAATCACATTAGGATTCTCTTTTTAAGCTCTTCCTTAAAACACTAGTGCTTAGGAAATCTATTGGAGGCAGAAGCAGTCAAGGGTAGCCTAGGGTTAGGGTTAGGCTTAGGGTTAGGCTTAGGGTACGGCTTAGGGTACGGGTTCGGGGAGGGCTTCGGATACAGCGTAGGGTATGGGTTAGGGTTAGGGTTAGGGTTAGTGTTAGGGTTAGGGTTCGGTTTAGGGTACGGTTTAGGATTAGGGTACGTGTTAGGGTTAGGGTAGGGGTTAGGGTTAGGGTACGAGTTAGGGTTAGGGTAGTTATTAAACCTATACCTGGCTCTAGATACCCCTTATCACGTAAAGGAATATTATTTGGGGGTCCAGCCATGGAGAAGAGTTTAGACACTAGGATAAGATAAGGAACACACCCATTATAAAGAAATCACATTAGGATTCTCTTTTTAAGCTGTTCCTTAAAACACTATTGCATAGGAAATCTATTGGAGGCAGAAGCAGTCAAGGGAAGCCTAGGGTTAGGGTTAGGCTTAGGGTTAGGCTTAGGGTACGGCTTAGGGTACGGGTTCGGGGAGGGCTTCGGGTAAGGCGTAGGGTATGGGTTAGGGTTAGGGTTAGTGTTAGGGTTAGGGCTCGGTTTAGTGTACGGGATAGGATTAGGGTACGTGTTAGGGTTAGGGTAGGGGTTAGGGTTAGGTTACGCGTTAGGTTTAGGGTAGTTATTAAACCTATCCCACTCTCTAGATACCCCTTAGCACGTACTGGAATATTATTTGGGGGTCCAGACATGGAGAAGAGTTTAGACACTAGGATAAGATAAGGAACACACCCATTATAAAGAAATCACATTAGGATTCTCTTTTTAAGCTGTTCCTTAAAACACTAGTGCTTAGGAAATCTATTGGAGGCAGAAACAGTCAAGGGTAGCCTAGGGTTAGGGTTAGGCTTAGGGTTAGGCTTAGGGTACGGCTTAGGTTACGGGTTCGGGGAGGGCTTCTGGTACGGCGTAGGGTATGGGTTAGGGTTAGGTTTAGGGTTAGTGTTAGGGTTAGGGCTCGGTTTAGGGTACGGTTTAGGATTAGGGTACGTGTTAGGGTTAGGGTAGGGGTTAGGGTTAGGGTACGTGTTAGGATTAGGGTAGTTATTAAACCTATCCCTCTCTCTAGATACCCCTTAGCACGTAAAGGAATATTATTTGGGATTCCAGCCATGGAGAAGAGTTTAGACACTAGGATAAGATAAGGAACACACCCATTATAAAGAAATCACATTAGGATTCTCTTTTTAAGCTGTTCCTTAAAAGAGTATTGCATAGGAAATCTATTGGAGGCAGAAGCAGTCAAGGGTAGCCTAGGGTTAGGGTTAGGCTTAGGGTTAGGCTTAGGGTACGGCTTAGGTTACGGGTTCGGGGAGGGTTTCTGGTACGGCGTAGGGTATGGGTTAGGGTTAGGGTTAGGTTTAGTGTTAGGGTTAGGGCTCGGTATAGGGTACGGGTTAGGATTAGGGTACGTGTTAGGGTTAGGGTAGGGGATAGGGTTAGGGTACGCGTTACGGTTAGGGTAGTTATTAAACCTATCCCACTCTCTTGATACCCCTTAGCACGTACAGGAATATTATTTGGGGGTCCAGCCATGGAGAAGAGTTTAGACACTAACATAATATAAGGAACACACACATTGTAAAGAAATCACATTAGGATTCTCTTTTTAAGCTGTTCCTTAATACACTAGTGCTTAGGAAATCTATTGGAGGCAGAAGCAGTCAAGGGTAGCCTAGGGTTAGGGTTAGGCTTAGGGTTAGGCTTAGGGTACGGCTTAGGGTACGGGTTCGGGGAGGGCTTCGGGTTCGGCGTAGGGTATGGGTTAGGGTTAGGGTTAGGGTTAGTGTTAGGGTTAGGGTTCGGTTTAGGGTACGGTTTAGGATTAGGGTACGTGTTAGGGTTAGGGTAGGGGTTAGGGTTAGGGTACGTGTTAGGGTTAGGGTAGTTATTAAACCTATCCCTCGCTCTAGATACCCCTTATCACGTAAAGGAATATTATTTGGGGGTCCAGCCATGAAGAAGAGTTTAGACACTAGGATAAGATAAGGAACACACCCATTATAAAGAAATCACATTAGGATTCTCTTTTTAAGCTGTTCCTTAAAACACTATTGCATAGGAAATCTATTGGAGGCAGAAGCAGTCAAGGGAAGCCTAGGGTTAGGGTTAGGCTTAGGGTTAGGCTTAGGGTACGGCTTAGGGTACGGGTTCGGGGAGGGCTTCGGGTACGGCGTAGGGTATGGGTTAGGGTTAGGGTTAGTGTTAGGGTTAGGGCTCGGTTTAGTGTACGGGATAGGATTAGGGTACGTGTTAGGGTTAGGGTAGGGGTTAGGGTTAGGTTACGCGTTAGGTTTAGGGTAGTTATTAAACCTATCCCACTCTCTAGATACCCCTTATCACGTAAAGGAATATTATTTGGGGGTCCAGACATGGAGAGGAGTTTAGACACTAGGATAAGATAAGGAACACACCCATTATAAAGAAATCACATTAGGATTCTCTTTTTAAGCTGTTCCTTAAAACACTAGTGCTTAGGAAATCTATTGGAGGCAGAAGCAGTCAAGGGTAGCCTAGGGTTAGGGTTAGGCTTAGGGTTAGGCTTAGGGTACGGCTTAGGTTACGGGTTCGGGGAGGGTTTCTGGTACGGCGTAGGGTATGGGTTAGGGTTAGGGTTAGGGTTAGTGTTAGGGTTAGGGCTCGGTTTAGGGTACGGTTTAGGATTAGGGTACGTGTTAGGGTTAGGGTAGGGGTTAGGGTTAGGGTACATGTTAGGATTAGGGTAGTTATTAAACCTATCCCTCTCTCTAGATACCCCTTAGCACGTAAAGGAATATTATTTCGGATTCCAGCCATGGAGAAGAGTTTAGACACTAGGATAAGATAAGGAACACACCCATTATAAAGAAATCACATTAGGATTCTCTTTTTAAGCTGTTCCTTAAAACAGTATTGCATAGGAAATCTATTGGAGGCAGAAACAGTCAAGGGAAGCCTAGGGCTAGGGTTAGGCTTAGGGTTAGGCTTAGGGTACGGCTTAGGGTACGGGTTCGGGGAGGGCTTCGGGTACGGCGTAGGGTATGGGTTAGGGTTAGGGTTAGGGTTAGTGTTAGGGTTAGGGCTCGGTTTAGGGTACGGGATAGGATTAGGGTACGTGTTAGGGTTAGGGTAGGGGTTAGGGTTAGGGTATGCGTTAGGGTTAGGGTTGTTATTAAACCTATCCCACTCTCTAGATACCCCTTAGCACGTAAAGGAATATTATTTGGGGGTCTAGACATGGAGAAGAGTTTAAACACTAGGATAAGATAAGGAACACACCCATTATAAAGAAATCACATTAGGATTCTCTTTTTAAGCTGTTCCTTAAAACACTAGTGCTTAGGAAATCTATTGGAGGCAGAAGCAGTCAAGGGTAGCCTAGGGTTAGGGTTAGGCTTAGGGTTAGGCTTAGGGTACGGCTTAGGGTACGTGTTCGGGGAGGGCTTCGGGTACGGCGTAGGGTATGGGTTAGGGTTAGGGTTAGGATTAGTGTTAGGGTTAGGGCTCGGTTTAGGGTACGGGTTAGGATTAGGGTACGTGTTAGGGTTAGGGTAGGGGTTAGGGTTAGGTTACGCGTTAGGTTTAGGGTAGTTATTAAACCTATCCCACTCTCTAGATACCCGTTAGCACGTAAAGGAATATTATTTGGGGGTCCAGACATGGAGAAGAGTTTAGACACTAGGATAAGATAAGGAACACACCCATTATAAAGAAATCACATTAGGATTCTCTTTTTAAGCTGTTCCTTAAAACACTAGTGCTTAGGAAATCTATTGGAGGCAGAAACAGTCAAGGGTAGCCTAGGGTTAGGGTTAGGCTTAGGGTTAGGCTTAGGGTACGGCTTAGGTTACGGGTTCGGGGAGGGCTTCTGGTACGGCGTAGGGTATGGGTTAGGGTTAGGGTTAGGGTTAGTGTTAGGGTTAGGGCTCGGTTTAGGGTACGGGTTAGGATTAGGGTACGTGTTAGGGTTAGGGTAGGGGTTAGGGTTAGGGTACATGTTAGGATTAGGGTAGTTATTAAACCTATCCCTCTCTCTAGATACCCCTTAGCACGTAAAGGAATATTATTTGGGATTCCAGCCATGGAGAAGAGTTTAGACACTAGGATAAGATAAGGAACACACCCATTATAAAGAAATCACATTAGGATTCTCTTTTTAAGCTGTTCCTTAAAACAGTATTGCATAGGAAATCTATTGGAGGCAGAAGCAGTCAAGGGAAGCCTAGGGCTAGGGTTAGGCTTAGGGTTAGGCTTAGGGTACGGCTTAGGGTACGGGTTCGGGGAGGGCTTCGGGTACGGCGTAGGGTATGGGATAGGGTTAGGGTTAGGGTTAGTGTTAGGGTTAGGGCTCGGTTTAGGGTACGGGATAGGATTAGGGTACGTGTTAGGGTTAGGGTAGGGGTTAGGGTTAGGGTATGCGTTAGGGTTAGGGTTGTTATTAAACCTATCCCACTCTCTAGATACCCCTTAGCACGTAAAGGAATATTATTTGGGGGTCTAGACATGGAGAAGAGTTTAAACACTAGGATAAGATAAGGAACACACCCATTATAAAGAAATCACATTAGGATTCTCTTTTTAAGCTGTTCCTTAAAACACTAGTGCTTAGGAAATCTATTGGAGGCAGAAGCAGTCAAGGGTAGCCTAGGGTTAGGGTTAGGCTTAGGGTTAGGCTTAGGGTACGGCTTAGGGTACGTGTTCGGGGAGGGCTTCGGGTATGGCGTAGGGTATGGGTTAGGGTTAGGGTTAGGTTTAGTGTTAGGGTTAGGGCTCGGTTTAGGGTACGGGTTAGGATTAGGGTACGTGTTAGGGTTAGGGTAGGGGTTAGGGTTAGGGTACGCGTTACGGTTAGGGTAGTTATTAAACCTATCCCACTCTCTTGATACCCCTTAGCACGTAAAGGAATATTATTTGGGGGTCCAGCCATGGAGAAGAGTTTAGACACTAACATAATATAAGGAACACACACATTGTAAAGAAATCACATTAGGATTCTCTTTTTAAGCTGTTCCTTAAAACACTAGTGCTTAGGAAATCTATTGGAGGCAGAAGCAGTCAAGGGTAGCCTAGGGTTAGGGTTAGGCTTAGGGTTAGGCTTAGGGTACGGCTTAGGGTACGGGTTCGGGGAGGGCTTCGGATACGGCGTAGGGTATGGGTTAGGGTTAGGGTTAGGGTTAGTGTTAGGGTTAGGGTTCGGTTTAGGGTACTGTTTAGGATTAGGGTACGTGTTAGGGTTAGGGTAGGGGTTAGGGTTAGGGTACGTGTTAGGGTTAGGGTAGTTATTAAACCTATCCCTCGCTCTAGATACCCCTTATCACGTAAAGGAATATTATTTGGGGGTCCAGCCATGGAGAAGAGTTTAGACACTAGGATAAGATAAGGAACACACCCATTATAAAGAAATCACATTAGGATTCTCTTTTTAAGCTGTTCCTTAAAACACTATTGCATAGGAAATCTATTGGAGGCAGAAGCAGTCAAGGGAAGCCTAGGGTTAGGGTTAGGCTTAGGGTTAGGCTTAGGGTACGGCTTAGGGTACGGGTTCGGGGAGGGCTTCGGGTACGGCGTAGGGTATGGGTTAGGGTTAGGGTTAGTGTTAGGGTTAGGGCTCGGTTTAGTGTACGGGATAGGATTAGGGTACGTGTTAGGGTTAGGGTAGGGGTTAGGGTTAGGTTACGCGTTAGGTTTAGGGTAGTTATTAAACCTATCCCACTCTCTAGATACCCCTTAGCACGTAAAGGAATATTATTTGGGGGTCCAGACATGGAGAAGAGTTTAGACACTAGGATAAGATAAGGAACACACCCATTATAAAGAAATCACATTAGGATTCTCTTTTTAAGCTGTTCCTTAAAACACTAGTGCTTAGGAAATCTATTGGAGGCAGAAGCAGTCAAGGGTAGCCTAGGGTTAGGGTTAGGCTTAGGGTTAGGCTTAGGGTACGGCTTAGTGTACGTGTTCGGGGAGGGCTTCGGGTACGGCGTAGGGTATGGGTTAGGGTTAGGGTTAGGTTTAGTGTTAGGGTTAGGGCTCGGTTTAGGTTACGGGTTAGGATTAGGGTACGTGTTAGGGTTAGGGTAGGGGTTAGGGTTAGGGTACGTGTTACGGTTAGGGTATTTATTAAACCTATCCCACTCTCTTGATACCCCTTAGCACGTAAAGGAATATTATTTGGGGGTCCAGCCATGGAGAAGAGTTTAGACACTAACATAATATAAGGAACACAAACATTGTAAAGAAATGACATTAGGATTCTCTTTTTAAGCTGTTCCTTAAATCACTAGTGCTTAGGAAATTTATTGGAGGCAGAAGCAGTCAAGGGTAGCCTAGGGTTAGGGTTAGGCTTAGGGTTAGGCTTAGGGTACGGCTTAGGGTACGGGTTCGGGGAGGGCTTCGGGTACTCCGTAGGGTATGGGTTAGGGTTAGGGTTAGGGTTAGTGTTAGGGTTAGGGTTCGGTTTAGGGTACGGTTTAGGATAAGGGTACGTGTTAGGGTTAGGGTAGGGGTTAGGGTTAGGGTACGTGTTAGGGTTAGGGTAGTTATTAAACCTATCCCTCGCTCTAGATACCCCTTATCACGTAAAGGAATATTATTTGGGGGTCCAGCCATGGAGAAGAGTTTAGACACTAGGAAAAGATAAGGAACACACCCATTATAAAGAAATCACATTAGGATTCTCTTTTTAAGCTGTTCCTTAAAACACTATTGCATAGGAAATCTATTGGAGGCAGAAGCAGTCAAGGGAAGCCTAGGGTTAGGGTTAGGCTTAGGGTTAAGCTTAGGGTACGGCTTAGGGTACGGGTTCGGGGAGGGATTCCGGTACGGCGTAAGGTATGGGTTAGGGTTAGGGTTAGTGTTAGGGTTAGGGCTCGGTTTAGTGTACGGGATAGGATTAGGGTACGTGTTAGGGTTAGGGTAGGGGTTAGGGTTAGGTTACGCGTTAGGTTTAGGGTAGTTATTAAACCTAGCCCACTCTCTAGATACCCCTTAGCACGTAAAGGAATATTATTTGGGGGTCCATCCATGGAGAAGAGTTTAGACACTAGGATTAGATAAGGAACACACCCATTATAAAGAAATCACATTAGGATTCTCTTTTTAAGCTGTTCCTTAAAACACTAGTGCTTAGGAAATCTATTGGAGGCAGAAGCAGTCATGGGTAGCCTAGTGTTAGGCTTAGGCTTAGGGTTACGCTTAGGGTACGGCTTAGGGTACGGGTTCGGGGAGGGCTTCGGGTACGGCGTAGGGTATGGGTTAGGGTTAGGGTTAGGGTTAGTGTTAGGGTTAGGCCTCGGTTTAGAGTACGGGTTAGGATTAGGGTTCGTGTTAGGGTTAGGGTAGGTGTTAGGGATAGGGTACGCGTTAGGGTTAGGGTAGTTATTAAACCTATCCCACTCTCTAGATTCCCCTTAGCACGTAAAGGAATATTATTTGGGGGTCCAGCCATGGAGAAGAGTTTAGACACTAAGATAATATAAGGAACACACACATTATAAAGAAATCACATTAGGATTCTCTTTTTAAGCTGTTCCTTAAAACACTAGTGCTTAGGAAATCTATTGGAGGCAGAAGCAGTCAAGGGTAGCCTAGGGTTAGGGTTAGGCTTAGGGTTAGGCCTAGGGAACGGCTTAGGTTACGGGTTCGGGGAGGGCTTCTGGTACGGCGTAGGGTATGGGTTAGGGTTAGGGTTAGTGTTAGGGTTAGGGCTCGGTTTAGGGTACGGTTTTAGGATTAGGGTACGTGTTAGGGTTAGGGTAGGGGTTAGGGTTAGGGTACGTGTTAGGATTAGGGTAGTTATTAAACCTATCCCTCTCTCTAGATACCCCTTAGCACGTAAAGGAATATTATTTGGGATTCCAGCCATGGAGTAGAGTTTAGACACTAGGATAAGATAAGGAACACACCCATTATAAAGAAATCACATTAGGATTCCCTTTTTAAGCTGTTCCTTAAAACACTATTGCATAGGAAATCTATTGGAGGCAGAAGCAGTCAAGGGAAGCCTAGGGTTAGGGTTAGGCTTAGGGTTAGGCTTAGGGTACGGCTTAGGGTACGGGTTCGGGGAGGGCTTCGGGTACGGCGTAGGGTATGGGTTAGGGTTAGGGTTAGGGTTAGTGTTAGGGTTAGGGTTCGGTTTAGGGTACGGTTTAGGATTAGGGTACGTGTTAGGGTTAGGGTAGGGGTTAGGGTTAGGGTACGTGTTAGGGTTAGGGTAGTTATTAAACCTATCCCTCGCTCTAGATACCCCTTATCACGTAAAGGAATATTATTTGGGGGTCCAGCCATGGAGAAGAGTTTAGACACTAGGATAAGATAAGGAACACACCCATTATAAAGAAATCACATTAGGATTCTCTTTTTAAGCTGTTCCTTAAAACACTATTGCATAGGAAATCTATTGGAGGAAGAAGCAGTCAAGGGAAGCCTAGGGTTAGGGTTAGGCTTAGGGTTAGGCTTAGGGTACGGCTTAGGGTACGGGTTCGGGGAGGGCTTCGGGTACGGCGTAGGGTATGGCTTAGGGTTAGGGTTAGGGTTAGTGTTAGGGTTAGGGCTCGGTTACGGTACGGGTTAGGATTAGGGTACGTGTTAGGGTTAGGGTAGGGGTTAGGGTTAGGGTACGCCTTAGGGCTAGGGTAGTTATTATACATATCCCACTCTCTAGATACCCCTTAGCAGGTAAAGGAATATTATTTGAGGGTCCAGCCATGGAGAAGAGTTTAGACACTAAGATAATATAAGGAACACACACATTATAAAGAAATCACATTAGTATTCCCTTTTTAAGCTGTTCCTTAAAACACTAGTGCTTAGGAAATCTATTGGAGGAAGAATCAGTCAAGGGTAGCCTAGGGTTAGGGTTAGGCTTAGGGTTAGGCTTAGGGTACGGCTTAGGGTACGGGTTCAGGGAGGGGTTCGTGTACGGCGTAGGGTATGGGTTAGGGTTAGGGTTTGGGTTAGTGTTAGGGTTAGGGCTCGGTTTAGGTTACGTTTAGGATTAGGGTACGTGTTAGGGTTAGGGTAGGGGTTAGCGTTAGGGTACGTGTTAGGGTTAGGGTAGTTATTAAACCTATCCCACTCTCTAGATACCACTTAGCACGTAAAGGAATATTATTTGGGGGTCCAGCCATGGAGAAGCGTTTGGACACTAGGATAAGATAAGGAACACACCCATTATTAAGAAATCACATTAGGATTCTCTTTTTAAGCTCTTCCTTAAAACACTAGTGCTTAGGAAATCTATTGGAGGCAGAAGCAGTCAAGGGAAGCCTAGGGTTAGGGTTAGGCTTAGGGTTAGGCTTAGGGTACGGCTTAGGGTACGGGTTCGGGGAGGGCTTCGGGTACGGCGTAGGGTATGGGTTAGGGTTAGGGTTAGTGTTAGGGTTAGGGCTCGGTTTAGTGTACGGGATAGGATTAGGGTACGTGTTAGGGTTAGGGTAGGGGTTAGGGTTAGGTTACGCGTTAGGTTTAGGGTAGTTATTAAACCTATCCCACTCTCTAGATACCCCTTAGCACGTAAAGGAATATTATTTGGGGGTCCAGACATGGAGAAGAGTTTAGACACTAGGATAAGATAAGGAACACACCCATTATAAAGAAATCACATTAGGATTCCCTTTTTAAGCTGTTCCTTAAAACACTAGTGCTTAGGAAATCTATTGGAGGCAGAAGCAGTCAAGGGTAGCCTAGGGTTAGGGTTAGGCTTAGGGTACGGCTTAGGGTACGGCTTAGGGTACGTGTTCGGGGAGGGCTTCGGGTACGGCGTAGGGTATGGGTTAGGGTTAGGGTTAGGTTTAGTGTTAGGGTTAGGGCTCGGTTTAGGGTACGGGTTAGGATTAGGGTACGTGTTAGGGTTAGGGTAGGGGTTAGGGTTAGGGTACGTGTTACGGTTAGGGTAGTTATTAAACCTATCCCACTCTCTTGATTCCCCTTAGCACGTAAAGGAATATTATTTGGGGGTCCAGCCATGGAGAAGAGTTTAGACACTAACATAATATAAGGAACACAAACATTGTAAAGAAATCACATTAGGATTCTCTTTTTAAGCTGTTCCTTAAAACACTAGTGCTTAGGAAATCTATTGGTGGCAGAAGCAGTCAAGGGTAGCCTAGGGTTAGGGTTAGGCTTAGGGTTAGGCTTAGGGTACGGCTTAGGGTACGGGTTCGGGGAGGGCTTCGGGTACTCCGTAGGGTATGGGTTAGGGTTAGGGTTAGGGTTAGTGTTAGGGTTAGGGTTCGGTTTAGGGTACGGTTTAGGATTAGGGTACGTGTTAGGGTTAGGGTAGGGGTTAGGGTTAGGGTACGTGTTAGGGTTAGGGTAGTTATTAAACCTATCCCTCGCTCTAGATACCCCTTATAACGTAAAGGAATATGATTTGGGGGTCCAGCCATGGAGAAGAGTTTAGACACTAGGATAAGATAAGGAACACAACCATTTTAAAGATATCACATTAGGATTCTCTTTTTAAGCTGTTCCTTAAAACACTATTGCATAGGAAATCTATTGGAGGCAGAAGCAGTCAAGGGAAGCCTAGGGTTAGGGTTAGGCTTAGGGTTAAGCTTAGGGTACGGCTTAGGGTACGGGTTCGGGGAGGGCTTCCGGTACGGCGTAAGGTATGGGTTAGGGTTAGGGTTAGTGTTAGGGTTAGGTCTCGGTTTAGTGTACGGGACAGGATTAGGGTACGTGTTAGGGTTAGGGTAGGGGTTAGGGTTAGGTTACGCGTTAGGTTTAGGGTAGTTATTAAACCTAGCCCACTCTCTAGATACCCCTTAGCACGTAAAGGAATATTATTTGGGGGTCCAGACATGGAGAAGAGTTTAGACACTAGGATAAGATAAGGAACACACCCATTATAAAGAAATCACATTAGGATTCTCTTTTTAAGCTGTTCCTTAAAACACTAGTGCTTAGGAAATCTATTGGAGGCAGAAGCAGTCAAGGGTAGCCTAGGGTTAGGTTTAGGCTTAGGGTTAGGCTTAGGGTACGTCTTAGGGTACGGGTTCGGGGAGGGCTTCGGGTACGGCGTAGGGTATGGCTTAGGGTTAGGGTTAGGGTTAGTGTTAGGGTTAGGGCTCGGTTTAGGGTACGGGTTAGGATTAGGGTACGTGTTAGGGTTAGGATAGGGGTTAGGGTTAGGGTACGCCTTAGGGCTAGGGTAGTTATTATACATATCCCACTCTCTAGATACCCCTTAGCACGTAAAGGAATATTATTTGGGGGTCCAGCCATGGAGAAGAGTTTAGACACTAAGATAATATAAGGAACACACACATTATAAAGAAATCACATTAGTATTCCCTTTTTAAGCTGTTCCTTAAAACACTAGTGCTTAGGAAATCTATTGGAGGCAGAAGCAGTCAAGGGTAGCCTAGGGTTAGGGTTAGGCTTAGGGTTAGGCTTAGGGTACGGCTTAGGGTACGGGTTCAGGGAGGGGTTCGTGTACGGCGTAGGGTATGGGTTAGGGTTAGGGTTTGGGTTAGTGTTAGGGTTAGGGCTCGGTTTAGGTTACGTTTAGGATTAGGGTACGTGTTAGGGTTAGGGTAGGGGTTAGCGTTAGGGTACGTGTTAGGGTTAGGGTAGTTATTAAACCTATCCCACTCTCTAGATACCACTTAGCACGTAAAGGAATATTATTTGGGGGTCCAGCCATGGAGAAGCGTTTGGACACTAGGATAAGATAAGGAACACACCCATTATTAAGAAATCACATTAGGATTCTCTTTTTAAGCTCTTCCTTAAAACACTAGTGCTTAGGAAATCTATTGGAGGCAGAAGCAGTCAAGGGAAGCCTAGGGTTAGGGTTAGGCTTAGGGTTAGGCTTAGGGTACGGCTTAGGGTACGGGTTCGGGGAGGGCTTCGGGTACGGCGTAGGGTATGGGTTAGGGTTAGGGTTAGTGTTAGGGTTAGGGCTCGGTTTAGTGTACGGGTTAGGATTAGGGTACGTGTTAGGGTTAGGGTAGGGGTTAGGGTTAGGTTACGCGTTAGGTTTAGGGTAGTTATTAAACCTATCCCACTCTCTAGATACCCCTTAGCACGTAAAGGAATATTATTTGGGGGTCCAGACATGGAGAAGAGTTTAGACACTAGGATAAGATAAGGAACACACCCATTATAAAGAAATCACATTAGGATTCTCTTTTTAAGCTGTTCCTTAAAACACTAGTGCTTAGGAAATCTATTGGAGGCAGAAGCAGTCAAGGGTAGCCTAGGGTTAGGGTTAGGCTTAGGGTTAGGCTTAGGGTACGGCTTAGGGTACGTGTTCGGGGAGGGCTTCGGGTACGGCGTAGGGTATGGGTTAGGGTTAGGGTTAGGTTTAGTGTTAGGGTTAGGGCTCGGTTTAGGGTACGGGTTAGGATTAGGGTACGTGTTAGGGTTAGGGTAGGGGTTAGGGTTAGGGTACGTGTTACGGTTAGGGTAGTTATTAAACCTATCCCACTCTCTTGATACCCCTTAGCACGTAAAGGAATATTATTTGGGGGTCCAGCCATGGAGAAGAGTTTAGACACTAACATAATATAAGGAACACAAACATTGTAAAGAAATCACATTAGGATTCTCTTTTTAAGCTGTTCCTTAAAACACTAGTGCTTAGGAAATCTATTGGAGGCAGAAGCAGTCAAGGGTAGCCTAGGGTTAGGGTTAGGCTTAGGGTTAGGCTTAGGGTACGGCTTAGGGTACGGGTTCGGGGAGGGCTTCGGGTACTCCGTAGGGTATGGGTTAGGGTTAGGGTTAGGGTTAGTGTTAGGGTTAGGGTTCGGTTTAGGGTACGGTTTAGGATTAGGGTACGTGTTAGGGTTAGGGTAGGGGTTAGGGTTAGGGTACGTGTTAGGGTTAGGGTAGTTATTAAACCTATCCCTCGCTCTAGATACCCCTTATAACGTAAAGGAATATGATTTGGGGGTCCAGCCATGGAGAAGAGTTTAGACACTAGGATAAGATAAGGAACACAACCATTATAAAGAAATCACATTAGGATTCTCTTTTTAAGCTGTTCCTTAAAACACTATTGCATAGGAAATCTATTGGAGGCAGAAGAGTCAAGAGAAGCCTAGGGTTAGGGTTAGGCTTAGGGTTAAGCTTAGGGTACGGCTTAGGGTACGGGTTCGGGGAGGGCTTCCGGTACGGTGTAAGGTATGGGTTAGGGTTAGGGTTAGTGTTAGGGTTAGGGCTCGGTTTAGTGTACGGGATAGGATTAGGGTACGTGTTAGGGTTAGGGTAGGGGTTAGGGTTAGGTTACGCGTTAGGTTTAGGGTAGTTATTAAACCTAGCCCACTCTCTAGATACCCCTTAGCACGTAAAGGAATATTATTTGGGGGTCCAGACATGGAGAAGAGTTTAGACACTAGGATAAGATAAGGAACACACCCATTATAAAGAAATCACATTAGGATTCTCTTTTTAAGCTGTTCCTTAAAACACTAGTGCTTAGGACATCTATTGGAGGCAGAAGCAGTCAAGGGTAGCCTAGGGTTAGGTTTAGGCTTAGGGTTAGGCTTAGGGTACGGCTTAGGGTACGGGTTTGGGGAGGGCTTCGGGTACGGCGTAGGGTATGGCTTAGGGTTAGGGTTAGGGTTAGTGTTAGGGTTAGGGCTCGGTTTAGGGTACGGGTTAGGATTAGGGTACGTGTTAGGGTTAGGGTAGGGGTTAGGGTTAGGGTACGCCTTAGGGCTAGGGTAGTTATTATACATATCCCACTCTCTAGATACCCCTTAGCACGTAAAGGAATATTATTTGGGGGTCCAGCCATGGAGAAGAGTTTAGACACTAAGATAATATAAGGAACACACACATTATAAAGAAATCACATTAGTATTCCCTTTTTAAGCTGTTCCTTAAAACACTAGTGCTTAGGAAATCTATTGGAGGCAGAAGCAGTCAAGGGTAGCCTAGGGTTAGGGTTAGGCTTAGGGTTAGGCTTAGGGTACGGCTTAGGGTACGGGTTCAGGGAGGGGTTCGTGTACGGCGTAGGGTATGGGTTAGGGTTAGGGTTTGGGTTAGTGTTAGGGTTAGGGCTCGGTTTAGGTTACGTTTAGGATTAGGGTACGTGTTAGGGTTAGGGTAGGGGTTAGCGTTAGGGTACGTGTTAGGGTTAGGGTAGTTATTAAACCTATCCCACTCTCTAGATACCACTTAGCACGTAAAGGAATATTATTTGGGGGTCCAGCCATGGAGAAGCGTTTGGACACTAGGATAAGATAAGGAACACACCCATTATTAAGAAATCACATTAGGATTCTCTTTTTAAGCTCTATCTTAAAACACTAGTGCTTAGGAAATCTATTGGAGGCAGAAGCAGTCAAGGGAAGCCTAGGGTTAGGGTTAGGCTTAGGGTTAGGCTTAGGGTACGGCTTAGGGTACGGGTTAGGGGAGGGCTTCGGGTACGGCGTAGGGTATGGGTTAGGGTTAGGGTTAGTGTTAGGGTTAGGGCTCGGTTTAGTGTACGGGATAGGATTAGGGTACGTGTTAGGGTTAGGGTAGGGGTTAGGGTTAGGTTACGCGTTAGGATTAGGGTAGTTATTAAACCTATCCCACTCTCTAGATACCCCTTAGCACGTAAAGGAATATTATTTGGGGGTCCAGACATGGAGAAGAGTTTAGACACTAGGATAAGATAAGGAACACACCCATTATAAAGAAATCACATTAGGATTCTCTTTTTAAGCTGTTCCTTAAAACACTAGTGCTTAGGAAATCTATTGGAGGCAGAAGCAGTCAAGGGTAGCCTAGGGTTAGGGTTAGGCTTAGGGTTAGGCTTAGGGTACGGCTTAGGGTACGTGTTCGGGGAGGGCTTCGGGTACGGCGTAGGGTATGGGTTAGGGTTAGGGTTAGGTTTAGTGTTAGGGTTAGGGCTCGGTTTAGGGTACGGGTTAGGATTAGGGTACGTGTTAGTGTTAGGGTAGGGGTTAGGGTTAGGGTAGTTATTAAACCTATCCCACTCTCTTGATACCCCTTAGCACGTAAAGGAATATTATTTGGGGGTCCAGCCATGGAGAAGAGTTTAGACACTAACATAATATAAGGAACACAAACATTGTAAAGAAATCACATTCGGATTCTCTTTTTAAGCTGTTCCTTAAAACACTAGTGCTTAGGAAATCTATTGGAGGCAGAAGCAGTCAAGGGTAGCCTAGGGTTAGGGTTAGGCTTAGGGTTAGGCTTAGGGTACGGCTTAGGGTACGGGTTCGGGGAGGGCTTCGGGTACTCCGTAGGGTATGGGTTAGGGTTAGGGTTAGGGTTAGTGTTAGGGTTAGGGTTCGGTTTAGGGTACGGTTTAGGATTAGGGTACGTGTTAGGGTTAGGGTAGGGGTTAGGGTTAGGGTACGTGTTAGGGTTAGGGTAGTTATTAAACCTATCCCTCGCTCTAGATACCCCTTATCACGTAAAGGAATATGATTTGGGGGTCCAGCCATGGAGAAGAGTTTAGACACTAGGATAAGATAAGGAACACAACCATTATAAAGAAATCACATTAGGATTCTCTTTTTAAGCTGTTCCTTAAAACACTATTGCATAGGAAATCTATTGGAGGCAGAAGCAGTCAAGGGAAGCCTAGGGTTAGGGTTAGGCTTAGGGTTAAGCTTAGGGTACGGCTTAGGGTACGGGTTCGGGGAGGGCTTCCGGTACGGCGTAAGGTATGGGGTAGGGTTAGGGTTAGTGTTAAGGTTAGGGCTCGGTTTAGTGTACGGGATAGGATTAGGGTACGTGTTAGGGTTAGGGTAGGGGTTAGGGTTAGGTTACGCGTTAGGTTTAGGGTAGTTATTAAACCTAGCCCACTCTCTAGATACCCCTTAGCACGTAAAGGAATATTATTTGGGGGTCCAGACATGGAGAAGAGTTTAGACACTAGGATAAGATAAGGAACACACCCATTATAAAGAAATCACATTAGGATTCTCTTTTTAAGCTGTTCCTTAAAACACTAGTGCTTAGGAAATCTATTGGAGGCAGAAGCAGTCAAGGGTAGCCTAGGGTTAGGGTTAGGCTTAGGGTTAGGCTTAGGGTACGGCTTAGGGTACGGGTTCGGGGAGGGCTTCGGGTACGGAGTAGGGTATGGCTTAGGGTTAGGGTTAGGTTTAGTGTTAGGGTTAGGGCTCGGTTTAGGGTACGGGTTAGGATTAGGGTACGTGTTAGGGTTAGGGTAGGGGTTAGGGTTAGGGTACGCCTTAGGGCTAGGGTAGTTATTAAACCTATCCCACTCTCTAGATACCCCTTAGCACGTAAAGGAATATTATTTGGGGGTCCAGCCATGGAGAAGAGTTTAGACACTAAGATAATATAAGGAAAACACACATTATAAAGAAATCACATTAGTATTCCCTTTTTAAGCTGTTCCTTTAAACACTAGTGCTTAGGAAATCTATTGGAGGCAGAAGCAGTCAAGGGTAGCCTAGGGTTAGGGTTAGGCTTACGGATAGGCTTAGGGTACGGCTTAGGGTACGGGTTCAGGGAGGGGTTCGTGTACGGCGTAGGGTATGGGTTAGGGTTAGGGTTTGGGTTAGTGTTAGGGTTAGGGCTCGGTTTAGGGTACAGTTTAGGATTAGGGTACGTGTTAGGGTTAGGGTAGGGGTTAGCGTTAGGGTACGTGTTAGGGTTAGGGTAGTTATTAAACCTATCCCACTCTCTAGATACCACTTAGCACGTAAAGGAATATTATTTGGGGGTCCAGCCATGGAGAAGCGTTTAGACACTAGGATAAGATAAGGAACACAACCATTATTAAGAAATCACATTAGGATTCTCTTTTTAAGCTGTTCCTTAAAACACTATTGCTTAGGAAATCTATTGGAGGCCGAAGCAGTCAAGGGTTGCCTAGGGTTAGTGTTAGGCTTAGGGTTAGGCTTAGGGTACGGCTTACGGTACGGGTTCGGGGAGGGCTTCGGGTACGGCGTAAGGTATGGGTTAGGGTTAGGGTTAGGGTTAGTGTTAGGGTTAGGGCTCGGTTTAGGGTACGAGTTAGGATTAGGGTACGTGTTAGGGTTAAGGTAGGGGTTAGGGTTAGGGTACGCGTTAGGGTTAGGGTAGTGATTAAGCCGATCCCACTCTCTAGATACCCCTTAGCACGTAAAGGAATATTATTTGGGGGTCCAGCCATGGAGAAGAGTTTAGACACTAGGATAAGATAAGGAACACACCCATTATAAAGAAATCACATTAGGATTCTCTTTTTAAGCTGTTCCTTAAAACACTAGTGCTTAGGAACTCTATTGGAGGCAGAAGCAGTCAAGGGTAGCCTATGGATAGGGTTAGGCTTAGGGTTAGGCTTAGGGTACGGCTTAGGGTACGGGTTCGGGTAGGGCTTCGGGTAAGGCTTAGGGTATGGGTTAGGGTTTGGGTTAGGGTTAGTGTTAGGGTTAGGGCTCGGTTTAGGGTACGGGTTAGGATTAGGGTACGTGTTAGGGTTAGGGTATGGGTTAGGGTCAGGGTACGCGTTAGGGTTATGGTAGTGGTTAAACCTATCCCACTCTCTAGATACCCCTTAGCACGTAAAGGAATATTATTTGGTGGTCCATCCATGGAGAAGAGTTTAGACACTAGGATAAGATAAGGAACACAGCCATTATAAAGAAATCACATTAGGATTCTCTTTTTAAGCTGTTCCTTAAAACACTATTGCATAGGAAATCTATTGGAGGCAGAAGCAGTCAAGGGAAGCCTAGGGTTAGGGTTAGGCTTAGGGTTAGGCTTAGGGTACGGCTTAGGGTACGGGTTCGGGGAGGGCTTCGGGTACGGCGTAGGGTATGGGTTAGGGTTAGGGTTAGGGTTAGTGTTAGGGTTAGGGTTCGGTTTAGGGTACGGTTTAGGATTAGGGTACGTGTTAGGGTTAGGGTAGGGGTTAGGGTTAGGGTACGTGTTAGGGTTAGGGTAGTTATTAAACCTATCCCTCGCTCTAGATACCCCTTATCACGTAAAGGAATATTATTTGGGGGTCCAGCCATGGAGAAGAGTTTAGACACTAGGATAAGATAAGGAACACACCCATTATAAAGAAATCACATTAGGATTCTCTTTTTAAGCTGTTCCTTAAAACACTATTGCATAGGAAATCTATTGGAGGAAGAAGCAGTCAAGGGAAGCCTAGGGTTAGGGTTAGGCTTAGGGTTAGGCTTAGGGTACGGCTTAGGGTACGGGTTCGGGGAGGGCTTCTGGTACAGCGTAGGGTATGGGTTAGGGTTAGGGTTAGTGTTAGGGTTAGGGCTCGGTTTAGTGTACGGGATAGGATTAGGGTACGTGTTAGGGTTAGGGTAGGGGTTAGGGTTAGGTTACGCATTAGGGTTAGGGTAGTTATTAAACCTATCCCACTCTCTAGATACCCCTTAGCACGTAAAGGAATATTATTTGGGCGTCCAGACATGGAGAAGAGTTTAGACACTAGGATAAGATAAGGAACACACCCATTATAAAGAAATCCCATTAGGATTCTCTTTTTAAGCTGTTCCTTAAAACACTAGTGCTTAGGAAATCTATTGGAGGCAGAAGCAGTCAAGGGTAGCCTAGGGTTAGGTTTAGGCTTAGGGTTAGGCTTAGGGTACGGCTTAGGGTACGGGTTCGGGGAGGGCTTCGGGTACGGCGTAGGGTATGGCTTAGGGTTAGGGTTAGGGTTAGTGTTAGGGTTAGGGCTCGGTTTAGGGTACGGGTTAGGATTAGGGTACGTGTTAGGGTTAGGGTAGGGGTTAGGGTTAGGGTACGCCTTAGGGCTAGGGTAGTTATTATACATATCCCACTCTCTAGATACCCCTTAGCACGTAAAGGAATATTATTTGGGGGTCCAGCCATGGAGAAGAGTTTAGACACTAAGATAATATAAGGAACACACACATTATAAAGAAATCACATTAGTATTCCCTTTTTAAGCTGTTCCTTAAAACACTAGTGCTTAGGAAATCTATTGGAGGAAGAAGCAGTCAAGGGTAGCCTAGGGTTAGGGTTAGGCTTAGGGTTAGGCTTAGGGTACGGCTTAGGGTACGGGTTCAGGGAGGGGTTCGTGTACGGCGTAGGGTATGGGTTAGGGTTAGGGTTTGGGTTAGTGTTAGGGTTAGGGCTGGGTTTAGGTTACGTTTAGGATTAGGGTACGTGTTAGGGTTAGCGTAGGGGTTAGCGTTAGGGTACGTGTTAGGGTTAGGGTAGTTATTAAACCTATCCCACTCTCTAGATACCACTTAGCACGTAAAGGAATATTATTTGGGGGTCCAGCCATGGAGAAGCGTTTGGACACTAGGATAAGATAAGGAACACACCCATTATTAAGAAATCACATTAGGATTCTCTTTTTAAGCTCTTCCTTAAAACACTAGTGCTTAGGAAATCTATTGGAGGCAGAAGCAGTCAAGGGAAGCCTAGGGTTAGGGTTAGGCTTAGGGTTAGGCTTAGGGTACGGCTTAGGGTACGGGTTCGGGGAGGGCTTCGGGTACGGCGTAGGGTATGGGTTAGGGTTAGGGTTAGGTTTAGTGTTAGGGTTAGGGCTCGGTTTAGGGTACGGGTTAGGATTAGGGTACGTGTTAGGGTTAGGGTAGGGGTTAGGGTTAGGGTACGTGTTACGGTTAGGGTAGTTATTAAACCTATCCCACTCTCTTGATACCCCTTAGCACGTAAAGGAATATTATTTGGGGGTCCAGCCATGGAGAAGAGTTTAGACACTAACATAATATAAGGAACACAAACATTGTAAAGAAATCACATTAGGATTCTCTTTTTAAGCTGTTCCTTAAAACACTAGTGCTTAGGAAATCTATTGGAGGCAGAAGCAGTCAAGGGTAGCCTAGGGTTAGGGTTAGGCTTAGGGTTAGGCTTAGGGTACGGCTTAGGGTACGGGTTCGGGGAGGGCTTCGGGTACTCCGTAGGGTATGGGTTAGGGTTAGGGTTAGGGTTAGTGTTAGGGTTAGGGTTCGGTTTAGGGTACGGTTTAGGATTAGGGTACGTGTTAGGGTAAGGGTAGGGGTTAGGGTTAGGGTACGTGTTAGGGTTAGGGTAGTTATTAAACCTATCCCTCGCTCTAGATACCCCTTATAACGTAAAGGAATATGATTTGGGGGTCCAGCCATGGAGAAGAGTTTAGACACTAGGATAAGATAAGGAACACAACCATTTTAAAGAAATCACATTAGGATTCTCTTTTTAAGCTGTTCCTTAAAACACTATTGCATAGGAAATCTATTGGAGGCAGAAGCAGTCAAGGGAAGCCTAGGGTTAGGGTTAGGCTTAGGGTTAAGCTTAGGGTACGGCTTAGGGTACGGGTTCGGGGAGGGCTTCCGGTACGGCGTAAGGTATGGGTTAGGGTTAGGGTTAGTGTTAGGGTTAGGGCTCGGTTTAGTGTACGGGACAGGATTAGGGTACGTGTTAGGGTTAGGGTAGGGGTTAGGGTTAGGTTACGCGTTAGGTTTAGGGTAGTTATTAAACCTAGCCCACTCTCTAGATACCCCTTAGCACGTAAAGGAATATTATTTGGGGGTCCAGACATGGAGAAGAGTTTAGACACTAGGATAAGATAAGGAACACACCCATTATAAAGAAATCACATTAGGATTCTCTTTTTAAGCTGTTCCTTAAAACACTAGTGCTTAGGAAATCTATTGGAGGCAGAAGCAGTCAAGGGTAGCCTAGGGTTAGGTTTAGGCTTAGGGTTAGGCTTAGGGTACGGCTTAGGGTACGGGTTCGGGGAGGGCTTCGGGTACGGCGTAGGGTATGGCTTAGGGTTAGGGTTAGGGTTAGTGTTAGGGTTAGGGCTCGGTTTAGGGTACGGGTTAGGATTAGGGTACGTGTTAGGGTTAGGGTAGGGGTTAGGGTTAGGGTACGCCTTAGGGCTAGGGTAGTTATTATACATATCCCACTCTCTAGATACCCCTTAGCACGTAAAGGAATATTATTTGGGGGTCCAGCCATGGAGAAGAGTTTAGACACTAAGATAATATAAGGAACACACACATTATAAAGAAATCACATTAGTATTCCCTTTTTAAGCTGTTCCTTAAAACACTAGTGCTTAGGAAATCTATTGGAGGCAGAAGCAGTCAAGGGTAGCCTAGGGTTAGGGTTAGGCTTAGGGTTAGGCTTAGGGTACGGCTTAGGGTACGGGTTCAGGGAGGGGTTCGTGTACGGCGTAGGGTATGGGTTAGGGTTAGGGTTTGGGTTAGTGTTAGGGTTAGGGCTCGGTTTAGGTTACGTTTAGGATTAGGGTACGTGTTAGGTTTAGGGTAGGGGTTAGCGTTAGGGTACGTGTTAGGGTTAGGGTAGTTATTAAACCTATCCCACTCTCTAGATACCACTTAGCACGTAAAGGAATATTATTTGGGGGTCCAGCCATGGAGAAGCGTTTGGACACTAGGATAAGATAAGGAACACACCCATTATTAAGAAATCACATTAGGATTCTCTTTTTAAGCTCTTCCTTAAAACACTAGTGCTTAGGAAATCTATTGGAGGCAGAAGCAGTCAAGGGAAGCCTAGGGTTAGGGTTAGGCTTAGGGTTAGGCTTAGGGTACGGCTTAGGGTACGGGTTCGGGGAGGGCTTCGGGTACGGCGTAGGGTATGGGTTAGTGTTAGTGTTAGGGTTAGTGTTAGGGTTAGGCCTCGGTTTAGAGTACGGGTTAGGATTAGGGTTCGTGTTAGGGTTAGGGTAGGTGTTAGGGATAGGGTACGCGTTAGGGTTAGGGTAGTTATTAAACCTATCCCACTCTCTAGATTCCCCTTAGCACGTAAAGGAATATTATTTGGGGGTCCAGCCATGGAGAAGAGTTTAGACACTAAGATAATATAAGGAACACACACATTATAAAGAAATCACATTAGGATTCTCTTTTTAAGCTGTTCCTTAAAACAATAGTGCTTAGGAAATCTATTGGAGGCAGAAGCAGTCAAGGGTAGCCTAGGGTTAGGGTTAGGCTTAGGGTTAGGCCTAGGGAACGGCTTAGGTTACGGGTTCGGGGAGGGCTTCTGGTACGGCGTAGGGTATGGGTTAGGGTTAGGGTTAGTGTTAGGGTTAGGGCTCGGTTTAGGGTACGGTTTAGGATTAGGGTACGTGTTAGGGTTAGGGTAGGGGTTAGGGTTAGGGTACGTGTTAGGATTAGGGTAGTTATTAAACCTATCCCTCTCTCTAGATACCCCTTAGCACGTAAAGGAATATTATTTGGGATTCCAGCCATGGAGAAGAGTTTAGACACTAGGATAAGATAAGGAACACACCCATTATAAAGAAATCACATTAGGATTCTCTTTTTAAGCTGTTCCTTAAAACACTATTGCATAGGAAATCTATTGGAGGCAGAAGCAGTCAAGGGAAGCCTAGGGTTAGGGTTAGGCTTAGGGTTAGGCTTAGGGTACGGCTTAGGGTACGGGTTCGGGGAGGGCTTCGGGTACGGCGTAGGGTATGGCTTAGGGTTAGGGTTAGGGGTAGTGTTAGGGTTAGGGCTCGGTTTAGGGTACGGGTTAGGATTAGGGTACGTGTTAGGGTTAGGGTAGGGTTTAGGGTTAGGGTACGCCTTAGGGCTAGGGTAGTTATTATACATATCCCACTCTCTAGATACCCCTTAGCACGTAAAGGAATATTATTTGGGGGTCCAGCCATGGAGAAGAGTTTAGACACTAAGATAATATAAGGAACACACACATTATAAAGAAATCACATTAGTATTCCCTTTTTAAGCTGTTCCTTAAAACACTAGTGCTTAGGAAATCTATTGGAGGCAGAAGCAGTCAAGGGTAGCCTAGGGTTAGGGTTAGGCTTAGGGTTAGGCTTAGGGTACGGCTTAGGGTACGGGTTCAGGGAGGGGTTCGTGTACGGCGTAGGGTATGGGTTAGGGTTAGGGTTTGGGTTAGTGTTAGGGTTAGGGCTCGGTTTAGGTTACGTTTAGGATTAGGGTACGTGTTAGGGTTAGGGTAGGGGTTAGCGTTAGGGTACGTGTTAGGGTTAGGGTAGTTATTAAACCTATCCCACTCTCTAGATACCACTTAGCACGTAAAGGAATATTATTTGGGGGTCCAGCCATGGAGAAGCGTTTGGACACTAGGATAAGATAAGAAACACACCCATTATTAAGAAATCACATTAGGATTCTCTTTTTAAGCTCTTCCTTAAAACACTAGTGCTTAGGAAATCTATTGGAGGCAGAAGCAGTCAAGGGAAGCCTGGGGTTAGGGTTAGGCTTAGGGTTAGGCTTAGGGTACGGCTTAGGGTACGGGTTCGGGGAGGGCTTCGGGTACGGCGTAGGGTATGGGTTAGGGTTAGGGTTAGTGTTAGGGTTAGGGCTCGGTTTAGTGTACGGGATAGGATTAGGGTACGTGTTAGGGTTAGGGTAGGGGTTAGGGTTAGGTTACGCGTTAGGTTTAGGGTAGTTATTAAACCTATCCCACTCTCTAGATACCCCTTAGCACGTAAAGGAATATTATTTGGGGGTCCAGACATGGAGAAGAGTTTAGACACTAGGATAAGATAAGGAACACACCCATTATAAAGAAATCACATTAGGATTCTCTTTTTAAGCTGTTCCTTAAAACACTAGTGCTTAGGAAATCTATTGGAGGCAGAAGCAGTCAAGGGTAGCCTAGGGTTAGGGTTAGGCTTAGGGTTAGGCTTAGGGTACGGCTTAGGGTACGGGTTCGGGGAGGGCTTCGGGTACGGAGTAGGGTATGGCTTAGGGTTAGGGTTAGGTTTAGTGTTAGGGTTAGGGCTCGGTTTAGGGTACGGGTTAGGATTAGGGTACGTGTTAGGGTTAGGGTAGGGGTTAGGGTTAGGGTACGCCTTAGGGCTAGGGTAGTTATTAAACCTATCCCACTCTCTAGATACCCCTTAGCACGTAAAGGAATATTATTTGGGGGTCCAGCCATGGAGAAGAGTTTAGACACTAAGATAATATAAGGAAAACACACATTATAAAGAAATCACATTAGTATTCCCTTTTTAAGCTGTTCCTTTAAACACTAGTGCTTAGGAAATGTATTGGAGGCAGAAACAGTCAAGGGTAGCCTAGGGTTAGGGTTAGGCTTACGGATAGGCTTAGGGTACGGCTTAGGGTACGGGTTCAGGGAGGGGTTCGTGTACGGCGTAGGGTATGGGTTAGGGTTAGGGTTTGGGTTAGTGTTAGGGTTAGGGCTCGGTTTAGGGTACAGTTTAGGATTAGGGTACGTGTTAGGGTTAGGGTAGGGGTTAGCGTTAGGGTACGTGTTAGGGTTAGGGTAGTTATTAAACCTATCCCACTCTCTAGATACCCCTTAGCACGTAAAGGAATATTATTTGGGGGTCCAGCCATGGAGAAGCGTTTAGACACTAGGATAAGATAAGGAACACACCCATTATTAAGAAATCACATTAGGATTCTCTTTTTAAGCTGTTCCTTAAAACACTATTGCTTAGGAAATCTATTGGAGGCCGAAGCAGTCAAGGGTTGCCTAGGGTTAGTGTTAGGCTTAGGGTTAGGCTTAGGGTACGGCTTACGGTACGGGTTCGGGGAGGGCTTCGGGTACGGCGTAAGGTATGGGTTAGGGTTAGGGTTAGGGTTAGTGTTAGGGTTAGGGCTCGGTTTAGGGTACGAGTTAGGATTAGGGTACGTGTTAGGGTTAAGGTAGGGGTTAGGGTTAGGGTACGCGTTAGGGTTAGAGTAGTGATTAAGCCGATCCCACTCTCTAGATACCCCTTAGCACGTAAAGGAATATTATTTGGGGGTCCAGCCATGGAGAAGAGTTTAGACACTAGCATAAGATAAGGAACACACCCATTATAAAGAAATCACATTAGGATTCTCTTTTTAAGCTGTTCCTTAAAACACTAGTGCTTAGGAACTCTATTGGAGGCAGAAGCAGTCAAGGGTAGCCTATGGATAGGGTTAGGCTTAGGGTTAGGCTTAGGGTACGGCTTAGGGTACGGGTTCGGGGAGGGCTTCGGGTAAGGCTTAGGGTATGGGTTAGGGTTAGGGTTAGGGTTAGTGTTAGGGTTAGGGCTCGGTTTGGGGTACGGGTTAGGATTAGGGTACGTGTTAGGGTTAGGGTATGGGTTAGGGTCAGGGTACGCGTTAGGGTTATGGTAGTGGTTAAACCTATCCCACTCTCTAGATACCCCTTAGCACGTAAAGGAATATTATTTGGGGGTCCATCCATGGAGAAGAGTTTAGACACTAGGATAAGATAAGGAACACACCCATTATAAAGAAATCACATTAGGATTCTCTTTTTAAGCTGTTCCTTAAAACACTAGTGCTTAGGAAATCTATTGGAGGCAGAAGCAGTCAAGGGTAGCCTAGTGTTAGGCTTAGGCTTAGGGTTACGCTTAGGGTACGGCTTAGGGTACGGGTTCGGGGAGGGCTTCGGGTACGGCGTATTGTATGGGTTAGTGTTAGGGTTAGGGTTAGTGTTAGGGTTAGGCCTCGGTTTAGAGTACGGGTTAGGATTAGGGTTCGTGTTAGGGTTAGGGTAGGTGTTAGGGATAGGGTACGCGTTAGGGTTAGGGTAATTATTAAACCTATCCCACTCTCTAGATTCCCCTTAGCACGTAAAGGAATATTATTTGGGGGTCCAGCCATGGAGAAGAGTTTAGACACTAAGATAATATAAGGAACACACACATTATAAAGAAATCACATTAGGATTCTCTTTTTAAGCTGTTCCTTAAAACACTAGTGCTTAGGAAATCTATTGGAGGCAGAAGCAGTCAAGGGTAGCCTAGGGTTAGGGTTAGGCTTAGGGTTAGGCCTAGGGAACGGCTTAGGTTACGGGTTCGGGGAGGGCTTCTGGTACGGCGTAGGGTATGGGTTAGGGTTAGGGTTAGTGTTAGGGTTAGGGCTCGGTTTAGTGTACGGGATAGGATTAGGGTACGTGTTAGGGTTAGGGTAGGGGTTAGGGTTAGGTTACGCATTAGGGTTAGGGTAGTTATTAAACCTATCCCAATCTCTAGATACCCCTTAGCACGTAAAGGAATATTATTTGGGGGTCCAGACATGGAGAAGAGTTTAGACACTAGGATAAGATAAGGAACACACCCATTATAAAGAAATCCCATTAGGATTCTCTTTTTAAGCTGTTCCTTAAAACACTAGTGCTTAGGAAATCTATTGGAGGCAGAAGCAGTCAAGGGTAGCCTAGGGTTAGGTTTAGGCTTAGGGTTAGGCTTAGGGTACGGCTTAGGGTACGGGTTCGGGGAGGGCTTCGGGTACGGCGTAGGGTATGGCTTAGGGTTAGGGTTAGGGTTAGTGTTAGGGTTAGGGCTCGGTTTAGGGTACGGGTTAGGATTAGGGTACGTGTTAGGGTTAGGGTAGGGGTTAGGGTTAGGGTACGCCTTAGGGCTAGGGTAGTTATTATACATATCCCACTCTCTAGATACCCCTTAGCACGTTAAGGAATATTATTTGGGGGTCCAGCCATGGAGAAGAGTTTAGACACTAAGATAATATAAGGAACACACACATTATAAAGAAATCACATTAGTATTCCCTTTTTAAGCTGTTCCTTAAAACACTAGTGCTTAGGAAATCTATTGGAGGCAGAAGCAGTCAAGGGTAGCCTAGGGTTAGGGTTAGGCTTAGGGTTAGGCTTAGGGTACGGCTTAGGGTATGGGTTCAGGGAGGGGTTCGTGTACGGCGTAGGGTATGGGTTAGGGTTAGGGTTTGGGTTAGTGTTAGGGTTAGGGCTCGGTTTAGGTTACGTTTAGGATTAGGGTACGTGTTAGGGTTAGGGTAGGGGTTAGCGTTAGGGTACGTGTTAGGGTTAGGGTAGTTATTAAACCTATCCCACTCTCTAGATACCACTTAGCACGTAAAGGAATATTATTTGGGGGTCCAGCCATGGAGAAGCGTTTGGACACTAGGATAAGATAAGGAACACACCCATTATTAAGAAATCACATTAGGATTCTCTTTTTAAGCTCTTCCTTAAAACACTAGTGCTTAGGAAATCTATTGGAGGCAGAAGCAGTCAAGGGAAGCCTAGGGTTAGGGTTAGGCTTAGGGTTAGGCTTAGGGTACGGCTTAGGGTACGGGTTCGGGGAGGGCTTCGGGTACGGCGTAGGGTATGGGTTAGGGTTAGGGTTAGTGTTAGGGTTAGGGCTCGGTTTAGTGTACGGGATAGGATTAGGGTACGTGTTAGGGTTAGGGTAGGGGTTAGGGTTAGGTTACGCGTTAGGTTTAGGGTAGTTATTAAACCTATCCCACTCTCTAGATACCCCTTAGCACATAAAGGAATATTATTTGGGGGTCCAGACATGGAGAAGAGTTTAGACACTAGGATAAGATAAGGAACACACCCATTATAAAGAAATCACATTAGGATTCTCTTTTTAAGCTGTTCCTTAAAACACTAGTGCTTAGGAAATCTATTGGAGGCAGAAGCAGTCAAGGGTAGCCTAGGTTTAGGGTTAGGCTTAGGGTTAGGCTTAGGGTACGGCTTAGGGTACGTGTTCGGGGAGGGCTTCGGGTACGGCGTAGGGTATGGGTTAGGGTTAGGGTTAGGTTTAGTGTTAGGGTTAGGGCTCGGTTTAGGGTACGGGTTAGGATTAGGGTACGTGTTAGGGTTAGGGTAGGGGTTAGGGTTAGGGTACGTGTTACGGTTAGGGTAGTTATTAAACCTATCCCACTCTCTTGATACCCCTTAGCACGTAAAGGAATATTATTTGGGGGTCCAGCCATGGAGAAGAGTTTAGACACTAACATAATATAAGGAACACAAACATTGTAAAGAAATCACATTAGGATTCTCTTTTTAAGCTGTTTCTTAAAACACTAGTGCTTAGGAAATCTATTGGAGGCAGAAGCAGTCAAGGGTAGCCTAGGGTTAGGGTTAGGCTTAGGGTTAGGCTTAGGGTACGGCTTAGGGTACGGGTTCGGGGAGGGCTTCGGGTACTCCGTAGGGTATGGGTTAGGGTTAGGGTTAGGGTTAGTGTTAGGGTTAGGGTTCGGTTTAGGGTACGGTTTAGGATTAGGGTACGTGTTAGGGTTAGGGTAGGGGTTAGGGTTAGGGTACGTGTTAGGGTTAGGGTAGTTATTAAACCTATTCCTCGCTCTAGATACCCCTTATAACGTAAAGGAATATGATTTGGGGGTCCAGCCATGGAGAAGAGTTTAGACACTAGGATAAGATAAGGAACACAACCATTATAAAGAAATCACATTAGGATTCTCTTTTTAAGCTGTTCCTTAAAACACTATTGCATAGGAAATCTATTGGAGGCAGAAGCAGTCAAGGGAAGCCTAGGGTTAGGGTTAGGCTTAGGGTTAAGCTTAGGGTACGGCTTAGGGTACGGGTTCGGGGAGGGCTTCCGGTACGGCGTAAGGAATGGGTTAGGGTTAGAGTTAGTGTTAGGGTTAGGGCTCGGTTTAGTGTACGGGATAGGATTAGGGTACGTGTTAGGGTTAGGGTAGGGGTTAGGGTTAGGTTACGCGTTAGGTTTAGGGTAGTTATTAAACCTAGCCCACTCTCTAGATACCCCTTAGCACGTAAAGGAATATTATTTGGGGGTCCAGACATGGAGAAGAGTTTAGACACTAGGATAAGATAAGGAACACACCCATTATAAAGAAATCACATTAGGATTCTCTTTTTAAGCTGTTCCTTAAAACACTAGTGCTTAGGAAATCTATTGGAGGCAGAAGCAGTCAAGGGTAGCCTAGGGTTAGGGTTAGGCTTAGGGTTAGGCTTAGGGTACGGCTTAGGGTACGGGTTCGGGGAGGGCTTCGGGTACGGAGTAGGGTATGGCTTAGGGTTAGGGTTAGGTTTAGTGTTAGGGTTAGGGCTCGGTTTAGGGTACGGGTTAGGATTAGGGTACGTGTTAGGGTTAGGGTAGGGGTTAGGGTTAGGGTACGCCTTAGGGCTAGGGTAGTTATTAAACCTATCCCACTCTCTAGATACCCCTTAGCACGTAAAGGAATATTATTTGGGGGTCCAGCCATGGAGAAGAGTTTAGACAATAAGATAATATAAGGAAAACACACATTATAAAGAAATCACATTAGTATTCCCTTTTTAAGCTGTTCCTTTAAACACTAGTGCTTAGGAAATCTATTGGAGGCAGAAGCAGTCAAGGGTAGCCTAGGGTTAGGGTTAGGCTTAGGGATAGGCTTAGGGTACGGATTAGGGTACGGGTTCAGGGAGGGGTTCGTGTACGGCGTAGGGTATGGGTTAGGGTTAGGATTTGGGTTAGTGTTAGGGTTAGGGCTCGGTTTAGGGTACAGTTTAGGATTAGGGTACGTGTTAGGGTTAGGGTAGGGGTTAGCGTTAGGGTACGTGTTAGGGTTAGGGTAGTTATTAAACCTATCCCACTCTCTAGCTACCACTTAGCACGTAAAGGAATATTATTTGGGGGTCCAGCCATGGAGAAGCGTTTAGACACTAGGATAAGATAAGGAACAAACCCATTATTAAGAAATCACATTAGGATTCTCTTTTTAAGCTGTTCCTTAAAACACTATTGCTTAGGAAATCTATTGGAGGCCGAAGCAGTCAAGGGTTGCCTAGGGTTAGTGTTACGCTTAGGGTTAGGCTTAGGGTACGGCTTACGGTACGGGTTCGGGGAGGGCTTCGGGTACGGCGTAAGGTATGGGTTAGGGTTAGGGTTAGGGTTAGTGTTAGGGTTAGGGCTCGGTTTAGGGTACGAGTTAGGATTAGGGTACGTGTTAGGGTTAAGGTAGGGGTTAGGGTTAGGGTACGCGTTAGGGTTAGGGTAGTGATTAAGCCGATCCCACTCTCTAGATACCACTTAGCACGTAAAGGAATATTATTTGGGGGTCCAGCCATGGAGAAGCGTTTGGACACTAGGATAAGATAAGGAACACACCCATTATTAAGAAATCACATTAGGATTCTCTTTTTAAGCTCTTCCTTAAAACACTAGTGCTTAGGAAATCTATTGGAGGCAGAAGCAGTCAAGGGAAGCCTAGGGTTAGGGTTAGGCTTAGGGTTAGGCTTAGGGTACGGCTTAGGGTACGGGTTCGGAGAGGGCTTCGGGTACGGCGTAGGGTATGGGTTAGGGTTAGGGTTAGTGTTAGGGTTAGGGCTCGGTTTAGTGTACGGGATAGGATTAGGGTACGTGTTAGGGTTAGGGTAGGGGTTAGGGTTAGGTTACGCGTTAGGTTTAGGGTAGTTATTAAACCTATCCCACTCTCTAGATACCCCTTAGCACGTAAAGGAATATTATTTGGGGGTCCAGCCATGGAGAAGAGTTTAGACACTAAGATAATATAAGGAACACACACATTATAAAGAAATCACATTAGTATTCCCTTTTTAAGCTGTTCCTTAAAACACTAGTGCTTAGGAAATCTATTGGAGGCAGAAGCAGTCAAGGGTAGCCTAGGGTTAGGGTTAGGCTTAGGGTTAGGCTTAGGGTACGGCTTAGGGTACGGGTTCAGGGAGGGGTTCGTGTACGGCGTAGGGTATGGGTTAGGGTTAGGGTTTGGGTTAGTGTTAGGGTTAGGGCTCGGTTTAGGTTACGTTTAGGATTAGGGTACGTGTTAGGGTTAGGGTAGGGGTTAGCGTTAGGGTACGTGTTAGGGTTAGGGTAGTTATTAAACCTATCCCACTCTCTAGATACCACTTAGCACGTAAAGGAATATTATTTGGGGGTCCAGCCATGGAGAAGCGTTTGGACACTAGGATAAGATACGGAACACACCCATTATTAAGAAATCACATTAGGATTCTCTTTTTAAGCTCTTCCTTAAAACACTAGTGCTTAGGAAATCTATTGGAGGCAGAAGCAATCAAGGGAAGCCTAGGGTTAGGGTTAGGCTTAGGGTTAGGCTTAGGGTACGGCTTAGGGTACGGGTTCGGGGAGGGCTTCGGGTACGGCGTAGGGTATGGGTTAGGGTTAGGGTTAGTGTTAGGGTTAGGGCTCGGTTTAGTGTACGGGATAGGATTAGGGTACGTGTTAGGGTTAGGGTAGGGGTTAGGGTTAGGTTACGCGTTAGGTTTAGGGTAGTTATTAAACCTATCCCACTCTCTAGATACCCCTTAGCACGTAAAGGAATATTATTTGGGGGTCCAGACATGGAGAAGAGTTTAGACACTAGGATAAGATAAGGAACACACCCATTATAAAGAAATCACATTAGGATTCTCTTTTTAAGCTGTTCCTTAAAACACTAGTGCTTAGGAAATCTATTGGAGGCAGAAGCAGTCAAGGGTAGCCTAGGGTTAGGGTTAGGCTTAGGGTTAGGCTTAGGGTACGGCTTAGGGTACGTGTTCGGGGAGGGCTTCGGGTACGGCGTAGGGTATGGGTTAGGGTTAGGGTTAGGTTTAGTGTTAGGGTTAGGGCTCGGTTTAGGGTACGGGTTAGGATTAGGGTACGTGTTAGGGTTAGGGTAGGGGTTAGGGTTAGGGTACGTGTTACGGTTAGGGTAGTTATTAAACCTATCCCACTCTCTTGATACCCCTTAGCACGTAAAGGAATATTATTTGGGGGTCCAGCCATGGAGAAGAGTTTAGACACTAACATAATATAAGGAACACAAACATTGTAAAGAAATCACATTAGGATTCTCTTTTTAAGCTGTTCCTTAAAACACTAGTGCTTAGGAAATCTATTGGAGGCAGAAGCAGTCAAGGGTAGCCTAGGGTTAGGGTTAGGCTTAGGGTTAGGCTTAGGGTACGGCTTAGGGTACGGGTTCGGGGAGGGCTTCGGGTACTCCGTAGGGTATGGGTTAGGGTTAGGGTTAGGGTTAGTGTTAGGGTTAGGGTTCGGTTTAGGGTACGGTTTAGGATTAGGGTACGTGTTAGGGTTAGGGTAGTGGTTAGGGTTAGGGTACGTGTTAGGGTTAGGGTAGTTATTAAATCTATCCCTCGCTCTAGATACCCCTTATAACGTAAAGGAATATGATTTGGGGGTCCAGCCATGGAGAAGAGTTTAGACACTAGGATAAGATAAGGAACACAACCATTATAAAGAAATCACATTAGGATTCTCTTTTTAAGCTGTTCCTTAGAACACTATTGCATAGGAAATCTATTGGAGGCAGAAGCAGTCAAGGGAAGCCTAGGGTTAGGGTTAGGCTTAGGGTTAAGCTTAGGGTACGGCTTAGGGTACGGGTTCGGGGAGGGCTTCCGGTACGGCGTAAGGTATGGGTTAGGGTTAGGGTTAGTGTTAGGGTTAGGGCTCGGTTTAGTGTACGGGATAGGATTAGGGTACGTGTTAGGGTTAGGGTAGGGGTTAGGGTTAGGTTACGCGTTAGGTTTAGGGTAGTTATTAAACCTAGCCCACTCTCTAGATACCCCTTAGCACGTAAAGGAATATTATTTGGGGGTCCAGACATGGAGAAGAGTTTAGACACTAGGATAAGATAAGGAACACACCCATTATAAAGAAATCACATTAGGATTCTCTTTTTAAGCTGTTCCTTAAAACACTAGTGCTTAGGAAATCTATTGGAGGCAGAAGCAGTCAAGGGTAGCCTAGGGTTAGGGTTAGGCTTAGGGTTAGGCTTAGGGTACGGCTTAGGGTACGGGTTCGGGGAGGGCTTCGGGTACGGAGTAGGGTATGGCTTAGGGTTAGGGTTAGGTTTAGTGTTAGGGTTAGGGCTCGGTTTAGGGTACGGGTTAGGATTAGGGTACGTGTTAGGGTTAGGGTAGGGGTTAGGGTTAGGGTACGCCTTAGGGCTAGGGTAGTTATTAAACCTATCCCACTCTCTAGATACCCCTTAGCACGTAAAGGAATATTATTTGGGGGTCCAGCCATGGAGAAGAGTTTAGACAATAAGATAATATAAGGAAAACACACATTATAAAGAAATCACATTAGTATTCCCTTTTTAAGCTGTTCCTTTAAACACTAGTGCTTAGGAAATCTATTGGAGGCAGAAGCAGTCAAGGGTAGCCTAGGGTTAGGGTTAGGCTTAGGGATAGGCTTAGGGTACGGATTAGGGTACGGGTTCAGGGAGGGGTTCGTGTACGGCGTAGGGTATGGGTTAGGGTTAGGGTTTGGGTTAGTGTTAGGGTTAGGGCTCGGTTTAGGGTACAGTTTAGGATTAGGGTACGTGTTAGGGTTAGGGTAGGGGTTAGCGTTAGGGTACGTGTTAGGGTTAGGGTAGTTATTAAACCTATCCCACTCTCTAGCTACCACTTAGCACGTAAAGGAATATTATTTGGGGGTCCAGCCATGGAGAAGCGTTTAGACACTAGGATAAGATAAGGAACAAACCCATTATTAAGAAATCACATTAGGATTCTCTTTTTAAGCTGTTCCTTAAAACACTATTGCTTAGGAAATCTATTGGAGGCCGAAGCAGTCAAGGGTTGCCTAGGGTTAGTGTTAGGCTTAGGGTTAGGCTTAGGGTACGGCTTACGGTACGGGTTCGGGGAGGGCTTCGGGTACGGCGTAAGGTATGGGTTAGGGTTAGGGTTAGGGTTAGTGTTAGGGTTAGGGCTCGGTTTAGGGTACGAGTTAGGATTAGGGTACGTGTTAGGGTTAAGGTAGGGGTTAGGGTTAGGGTACGCGTTAGGGTTAGGGTAGTGATTAAGCCGATCCCACTCTCTAGATACCACTTAGCACGTAAAGGAATATTATTTGGGGGTCCAGCCATGGAGAAGCGTTTGGACACTAGGATAAGATAAGGAACACACCCATTATTAAGAAATCACATTAGGATTCTCTTTTTAAGCTCTTCCTTAAAACACTAGTGCTTAGGAAATCTATTGGAGGCAGAAGCAGTCAAGGGAAGCCTAGGGTTAGGGTTAGGCTTAGGGTTAGGCTTAGGGTACGGCTTAGGGTACGGGTTCGGGGAGGGCTTCGGGTACGGCGTAGGGTATGGGTTAGGGTTAGGGTTAGTGTTAGGGTTAGGGCTCGGTTTAGTGTACGGGATAGGATTAGGGTACGTGTTAGGGTTAGGGTAGGGGTTAGGGTTAGGTTACGCGTTAGGTTTAGGGTAGTTATTAAACCTATCCCACTCTCTAGATACCCCTTAGCACGTAAAGGAATATTATTTGGGGGTCCAGACATGGAGAAGAGTTTAGACACTAGGATAAGATAAGGAACACACCCATTATAAAGAAATCACATTAGGATTCTCTTTTTAAGCTGTTCCTTAAAACACTAGTGCTTAGGAAATCTATTGGAGGCAGAAGCAGTCAAGGGTAGCCTAGGGTTAGCTTTAGGCTTAGGGTTAGGCTTAGGGTACGGCTTAGGGTACGTGTTCGGGGAGGGCTTCGGGTACGGCGTAGGGTATGGGTTAGGGTTAGGGTTAGGTGTAGTGTTAGGGTTAGGGCTCGGTTTAGGGTACGGGTTAGGATTAGGGTACGTGTTAGGGGTAGGGTAGGGGTTAGGGTTAGGGTACGTGTTACGGTTAGGGTAGTTATTAAACCTATCCCACTCTCTTGATACCCCTTAGCACGTAAAGGAATATTATTTGGGGGTCCAGCCATGGAGAAGAGTTTAGACACTAACATAATATAAGGAACACAAACATTGTAAAGAAATCACATTAGGATTCTCTTTTTAAGCTGTTCCTTAAAACACTAGTGCTTAGGAAATCTATTGGAGGCAGAAGCAGTCAAGGGTAGCCTAGGGTTAGGGTTAGGCTTAGGGTTAGGCTTAGGGTACGGCTTAGGGTACGGGTTCGGGGAGGGCTTCGGGTACTCCGTAGGGTATGGGTTAGGGTTAGGGTTAGGGTTAGTGTTAGGGTTAGGGTTCGGTTTAGGGTACGGTTTAGGATTAGGGTACGTGTTAGGGTTAGGGTAGGGGTTAGGGTTAGGGTACGTGTTAGGGTTAGGGTAGTTATTAAATCTATCCCTCGCTCTAGATACCCCTTATAACGTAAAGGAATATGATTTGGGGGTCCAGCCATGGAGAAGAGTTTAGACACTAGGATAAGATAAAGAACACAACCATTATAAAGAAATCACATTAGGATTCTCTTTTTAAGCTGTTCCTTAAAACACTATTGCATAGGAAATCTATTGGAGGCAGAAGCAGTCAAGGGAAGCCTAGGGTTAGGGTTAGGCTTAGGGTTAGGCTTAGGGTACGGCTTACGGTACGGGTTCGGGGAGGGCTTCGGGTACGGCGTAAGGTATGGGTTAGGGTTAGGGTTAGGGTTAGTGTTAGGGTTAGGGCTCGGTTTAGGGTACGAGTTAGGATTAGGGTACGTGTTAGGGTTAAGGTAGGGGTTAGGGTTAGGGTACGCGTTAGGGTTAGGGTAGTGATTAAGCCGATCCCACTCTCTAGATACCCCTTAGCACGTAAAGGAATATTATTTGGGGGTCCAGCCATGGAGAAGAGTTTAGACACTAGGATAAGATAAGGAACACACCCATTATAAAGAAATCACATTAGGATTCTCTTTTTAAGCTGTTCCTTAAAACACTAGTGCTTAGGAACTCTATTGGAGGCAGAAGCAGTCAAGGGTAGCCTATGGATAGGGTTAGGCTTAGGGTTAGGCTTAGGGTACGGCTTAGGGTACGGGTTCGGGGAGGGCTTCGGGTAAGGCTTAGGGTATGGGTTAGGGTTAGGGTTAGGGTTAGTGTTAGGGTTAGGGCTCGGTTTAGGGTACGGGTTAGGATTAGGGTACGTGTTAGGGTTAGGGTATGGGTTAGGGTCAGGGTACGCGTTAGGGTTATGGTAGTGGTTAAACCTATCCCACTCTCTAGATACCCCTTAGCACGTAAAGGAATATTATTTGGGGGTCCATCCATGGAGAAGAGTTTAGACACAAGGATTACATAAGGAACACACCCATTATAAAGAAATCACATTAGGATTCTCTTTTTAAGCTGTTCCTTAAAACACTAGTGCTTAGGAAATCTATTGGAGGCAGAAGCAGTCAAGCGTAGCCTAGTGTTAGGCTTAGGCTTAGGGTTACGCTTAGGGTACGGCTTAGGGTACGGGTTCGGGGAGGGCTTCGGGTACGGCGTAGGGTATGGGTTAGGGTTAGGGTTAGGGTTAGTGTTAGGGTTAGGCCTCGGTTTAGAGTACGGGTTAGGATTAGGGTTCGTGTTAGGGTTAGGGTAGGTGTTAGGGATAGGGTACGCGTTAGGGTTAGGGTAGTTATTAAACCTATCCCACTCTCTAGATTCCCCTTAGCACGTAAAGGAATATTATTTGGGGGTCCAGCCATGGAGAAGAGTTTAGACACTAAGATAATATAAGGAACACACCCATTATAAAGAAATCACATTAGGATTCTCTTTTTAAGCTGTTCCTTAAAACACTATTGCATAGGAAATCTATTGGAGGCAGAAGCAGTCAAGGGAAGCCTAGGGTTAGGGTTAGGCTTAGGGTTAGGCTTAGGGTACGGCTTAGGGTACGGGTTCGGGGAGGGCTTCGGGTACGGCGTAGTGTATGGGTTAGGGTTAGGGTTAGGGTTAGTGTTAGGGTTAGGGTTCGGTTTAGGGTACGGTTTAGGATTAGGGTACGTGTTAGGGTTAGGGTAGGGGTTAGGGTTAGGGTACGTGTTAGGGTTAGGGTAGTTATTAAACCTATCCCTCGCTCTAGATACCCCTTATCACGTAAAGGAATATTATTTGGGGGTCCAGCCATGGAGAAGAGTTTAGACACTAGGATAAGATAAGGAACACACCCATTATAAAGAAATCACATTAGGATTCTCTTTTTAAGCTGTTCCTTAAAACACTATTGCATAGGAAATCTATTGGAGGAAGAAGCAGTCAAGGGAAGCCTAGGGTTAGGGTTAGGCTTAGGGTTAGGCTTAGGGTACGGCTTAGGGTACGGGTTCGGGGAGGGCTTCTGGTACAGCGTAGGGTATGGGTTAGGGTTAGGGTTAGTGTTAGGGTTAGGGCTCGGTTTAGTGTACGGGATAGGATTAGGGTACGTGTTAGGGTTAGGGTAGGGGTTAGGGTTAGGTTACGCATTAGGGTTAGGGTAGTTATTAAACCTATCCCACTCTCTAGATACCCCTTAGCACGTAAAGGAATATTATTTGGGGGTCCAGCCATGGAGAAGAGATTAGACACTAAGATAATATAAGGAACACACACATTATAAAGAAATCACATTAGTATTCCCTTTTTAAGCTGTTCCTTAAAACACTAGTGCTTAGGGAATCTATTGGAGGCAGAAGCAGTCAAGGGTAGCCTAGGGTTAGGGTTAGGCTTAGGGTTAGGCTTAGGGTACGGCTTAGGGTACGGGTTCAGGGAGGGGTTCGTGTACGGCGTAGGGTATGGGTTAGGGTTAGGGTTTGGGTTAGTGTTAGGGTTAGGGCTCGGTTTAGGGTACGTTTAGGATTAGGGTACGTGTTAGGGTTAGGGCAGGGGTTAGCGTTAGGGTACGTGTTAGGGTTAGGGTAGTTATTAAACCTATCCCACTCTCTAGATACCACTTAGCACGTAAAGGAATATTATTTGGGGGTCCAGCCATGGAGAAGCGTTTGGACACTAGGATAAGATAAGGAACACACCCATTATTAAGAAATCACATTAGGATTCTCTTTTTAAGCTGTTCCTTAAAACACTATTGCTTAGGAAATCTATTGGAGGCCGAAGCAGTCAAGGGTTGCCTAGGGTTAGTGTTAGGCTTAGGGTTAGGCTTAGGGTACGGCTTACGGTACGGGTTCGGGGAGGGCTTCGGGTACGGCGTAGGGTATGGGTTAGGGTTAGGGTTAGGGTTAGTGTTAGGGTTAGTGCTCGGTTTAGGGTACGAGTTAGGATTAGGGTACGTGTTAGGGTTAAGGTAGGGGTTAGGGTTAGGGTACGCGTTAGGGTTAGGGTAGTGATTAATCCGATCCCACTCTCTAGATACCCCTTAGCACGTAAAGGAATATTATTTGGGGGTCCAGCCATGGAGAAGAGTTTAGACACTAGGATAAGATAAGGAACACACCCATTATAAAGAAATCACATTAGGATTCTCTTTTTAAGCTGTTCCTTAAAACACTAGTGCTTAGGAAATCTATTGGAGGCAGAAGCAGTCAAGGGTAGCCTAGGGATAGGGTTAGGCTTAGGGTTAGGCTTAGAGTACGGCTTAGGGTATGGGTTCGGGGAGGGCTTCAGGTATGGCGTAGGGTATGGCTTAGGGTTAGGGTTAGGTTTAGTGTTAGGATTAGGGCTCGGTTTAGGGTACGGGTTAGGATTAGGGTACGTGTTAGGGTTAGGGTAGGGGTTAGGGTTAGGGTACGCCTTAGGGCTAGGGTAGTTATTATACATATCCCACTCTCTAGATACCCCTTAGCACGTAAAGGAATATTATTTGGGGGTCCAGCCATGGAGAAGAGTTTAGACACTAAGATAATATAAGGAACACACACATTATAAAGAAATCACATTAGTATTCCCTTTTTAAGCTGTTCCTTAAAACACTAGTGCTTAGGAAATCTATTGGAGGCAGAAGCAGTCAAGGGTAGCCTAGGGTTAGGGTTAGGCTTAGGGTTAGGCTTAGGGTACGGCTTAGGTTACGGGTTCAGGGAGGGGTTCGTGTACGGCGTAGGGTATGGGTTAGGGTTAGGGTTAGGGTTAGTGTTAGGGTTAGGGCTCGGTTTAGGGTACGAGTTAGGATTAGGGTACGTGTTAGGGTTAAGGTAGGGGTTAGGGTTAGGGTACGCGTTAGGGTTAGGGTAGTGATTAAACCGATCCCACTCTCTAGATACCCCTTAGCACGTAAAGGAATATTATTTGGGGGTCCAGCCATGGAGAAGAGTTTAGACACTAGGATAAGATAAGGAACACACCCATTATAAAGAAATCACATTAGGATTCTCTTTTTAAGCTGTTCCTTAAAACACTAGTGCTTAGGAAATCTATTGGAGGCAGAAGCAGTCAAGGGTAGCCTAGGGATAGGGTTAGGCTTAGGGTTAGGCTTAGGGTACGGCTTAGGGTACGGGTTCGGGGAGGGCTTCGGGTACGGCTTAGGGTATGGGTTAGGGTTAGGGTTAGGGTTAGTGTTAGGGTTAGGGCTCGGTTTAGGGTACAGGTTAGGATTAGGGTACGTGTTAGGGTTAGGGTAGGGGTTAGGGTTAGGGTACGCGTTACGGTTAGGGTAGTTATTAATCCTATCCCACTCTCTAGATACCCCTTAGCACGTAAAGGAATATTATTTGGGGGTCCAGCCATGGAGAAGAGTTTAGACACTAGGATAAGATAAGGAACACACCCATTATAAAGAAATCACATTAGGATTCTCTTTTTAAGCTGTTCCTTAAAACACTATTGCATAGGAAATCTATTGGAGGCAGAAGCAGTCAAGGGAAGCCTAGGGTTAGGGTTAGGCTTAGGGTTAGGCTTAGGGTACGGCTTAGGGTACGTGTTCGGGGAGGGCTTCGGGTACGGCGTAGGGTATGGGTTAGTGTTAGGGTTAGGTTTAGTGTTAGGGTTAGGGCTCGGTTTAGGGTACGGGTTAGGATTAGGGTACGTGTTAGGGTTAGGGTAGGGGTTAGGGTTAGGGTACGCGTTACGGTTAGGGTAGGTATTAAACCTATCCCACTCTCTTGATAGCCCTTAGCACGTAAAGGAATATTATTTGGGGGTCCAGCCATGGAGAAGAGTTTAGATACTAACATAATATAAGGAACACACACATTGTAAAGAAATCACATTAGGATTCTCTTTTTAAGCTGTTCCTTAAAACACTAGTGCTTAGGAAATCTATTGGAGGCAGAAGCAGTCAAGGGTAGCCTAGGGTTAGGGTTAGGCTTAGGGTTAGGCTTAGGGTACGGCTTAGGGTACGGGTTCGGGGAAGGCTTCGGGTACTCCGTAGGGTATGGGTTAGGGTTAGGGTTAGGGTTAGTGTTAGGGTTAGGGTTCGGTTTAGGGTACGGTTTAGGATTAGGGTACGTGTTAGGGTTAGGGTAGGGGTTAGGGTTAGGGTACGTGTTAGGGTTAGGGTAGTTATTAAACCTATCCCTCGCTCTAGATACCCCTTATCACGTAAAGGAATATTATTTGGGGGTCCAGCCATGGAGAAGAGTTTAGACACTAGGAAAAGATAAGGAACACACCCATTATAAAGAAATCACATTAGGATTCTCTTTTTAAGCTGTTCCTTAAAACACTATTGCATAGGAAATCTATTGGAGGCAGAAGCAGTCAAGGGAAGCCTAGGGTTAGGGTTAGGCTTAGGGTTAGGCTTAGGGTACGGCTTAGGGTACGGGTTCGGGGAGGGCTTCGGGTACGGCGTAAGGTATGGGTTAGGGTTAGGGTTAGTGTTAGGGTTAGGGCTCGGTTTAGGGTACGGGTTAGGATTAGGGTACGTGTTAGGGTTAGGGTAGGGGTTAGGGTTAGGGTACGCGTTAGGGTTAGGGTAGTTATTAAACCTATCCCACTCTCTAGATACACCTTAGCAAGTAAAGGAATATTATTTCGGGGTCCAGCCATGGAGAAGAGTTTAGACACCAGGATAAGATAAGGAACACACCTATTATAAAGAAATCACATTAGGATTCTCTTTTTAAGCTCTTCCTTAAAACACTAGTGCTTAGGAAATCTATTGGAGGCAGAAGCAGTCAAGGGTAGCCTAGGGTTAGGGTTAGGCTTAGGGTACGGCTTAGGGTACGGCTTAGGGTACGGGTTCAGGGAGGGCTTCGGGTACGGCGTAGGGTATGGGTTAGGGTTAGGGTTAGGGTTAGTGTTAGGGTTAGGGCTCGGTTTAGAGTACGGGTTAGGTTTAGGTTTCGTGTTAGGGTTAGGGTAGGTGTTAGGGATAGCGTACGCGTTAGGGTTAGGGTAGTTATTAAACCTATCCCACTCTCTATATTCCCCTTAGCACGTAAAGGAATATTATTTGGTGGTCCAGCCATGGAGAAGAGTTTAGACACTAAGATAATATAAGGAACACACACATTATAAAGGAATCACATTAGGATTCTCTTTTTAAGCTGTTCCTTAAAACACTAGTGCTTAGGAAATCTATTGGAGGCAGAAGCAGTCAAGGGTAGCCTAGGTTTAGGGTTAGGCTTAGGGTTAGGCTTAGGGTACGGCTTAGGTTACGGGTTCAGGGAGGGGTTCGTGTACGGCGTAGGGTATGGGTTAGGGTTAGGGTTTGGGTTAGTGTTAGGGTTAGGGCTCGGTTTAGGGTACGTTTAGGATTAGGGTACGTGTTAGGGTTAGGGTAGGGGTTAGGGTTAGGGTACGTGTTAGGGTTAGGGTAATTATTAAACCTATCCCTCGCTCTAGATACCCCTTATCACGTAAAGGAATATTATTTGGGGGTCCAGCCATGGAGAAGAGGTTAGACACTAGGATAAGATAAGGAACACACCCATTATAAAGAAATCACATTAGGATTCTCTTTTTAAGCTGTTCCTTAAAACACTATTGCATCGGAAATCTATTGGAGGCAGAAGCAGTCAAGGGAAGCCTAGGGTTAGGGTTAGGCTTAGGGTTAGGCTTAGGGTACGACTTAGGGTACGGGTTCGGGGAGGGCTTCGGGTACGGCGTAGGGTATGGGTTAGGGTTAGGGTTAGTGTTAGGGTTAGGGCTCGGTTTAGGGTACAGTTTAGGATTAGGGTACGTGTTAGGGTTAGGGTAGGGGTTAGCGTTAGGGTACGTGTTAGGGTTAGGGTAGTTATTAAACCTATCCCACTCTCTAGATACCACTTAGCACGTAAAGGAATATTATTTGGGGGTCCAGCCATGGAGAAGCGTTTAGACAATAGGATAAGATAAGGAACACACCCACTATTAAGAAATCACATTAGGATTCTCTTTTTAAGCTGTCCCTTAAAACACTATTGCTTAGGAAATCTATTGGAGGCCGAAGCAGTCAAGGGTTGCCTAGGGTTAGTGTTAGGCTTAGGGTTAGGCTTAGGGTACGGCTTACGGTACGGGTTCGGGGAGGGCTTCGGGTACGGCGTAGGGTATGGGTTAGGGTTAGGGTTAGGGTTAGTATTAGGGTTAGGGCTCGGTTTAGGGTACGAGTTAGGATTAGGGTACGTGTTAGGGTTAAGGTAGGGGTTAGGGTTAGGGTACGCGTTAGGGTTAGGGTAGTGATTAAACCGATCCCACTCTCTAGATACCCCTTAGCACGTAAAGGAATATTATTTGGGGGTCCAGCCATGGAGAAGAGTTTAGACACTAGGATAAGATAAGGAACACACCCATTATAAAGAAATCACATTAGGATTCTCTTTTTAAGCTGTTCCTTAAAACACTAGTGCTTAGGAAATCTATTGGAGGCAGGAGCAGTCAAGGGTAGCCTAGGGATAGGGTTAGGCTTTGGGTTAGGCTTAGGGTACGGCTTAGGGTACGGGTTCGGGGAGGGCTTCGGGTACGGCTTAGGGTATGGGTTAGGGTTAGGGTTAGGGTTAGTGTTAGGGTTAGGGCTCGGTTTAGGGTACGGGTTAGGATTAGGTTACGTGTTAGGGTTAGGGTAGGGGTTAGGGTTAGGGTACGCCTTAGGGCTAGGGTAGTTATTAAACGTATCCCACTCTCTAGATACCCCTTAGCACGTAAAGGAATATTATTTGGGGGTCCAGCCATGGAGAAGAGTTTAGACACTAAGATAATATAAGGAACACACACATTATAAAGAAATCACTTTAGTATTCCCTTTTTAAGCTGTTCCTTTAAACACTAGTGCTTAGGAAATCTACTGGAGGCAGAAGCAGTCAAGGGTAGCCTAGGGTTAGGGTTAGGCTTAGGGATAGGCTTAGGGTACGGCTTAGGGTACGGGTTCAGGGAGGGGTTCGTGTACGGCGTAGGGTATGGGTTACGGTTAGGGTTTGGGTTAGTGTTAGGGTTAGGGCTCGGTTTAGGGTACAGTTTAGGATTAGGGTACGTGTTAGGGTTAGGGTAGGGGTTAGCGTTAGGGTACGTGTTAGGGTTAGGGTAGTTATTAAACCTATCCCACTCTCTAGATACCACTTAGCACGTAAAGGAATATTATTTGGGGGTCCAGCCATGAAGAAGCGTTTAGACAATAGGATAAGATAAGGAACACACGCATTATTAAGAAATCACATTAGGATTCTCTTTTTAAGCTGTTCCTTAAAACACTATTGCTTAGGAAATCTATTGGAGGTCGAAGCAGTCAAGGGCTGCCTAGGGTTAGTGTTAGGCTTAGGGTTAGGCTTAGGGTACGGCTTACGGTACGGGTTCGGGGAGGGCTTCGGGTACGGCGTAGGGTATGGGTTAGGGTTAGGGTTAGGGTTAGTGTTAGGGTTAGGGCTCGGTTTAGGGTACGAGTTAGGATTAGGGTACGTGTTAGGGTTAAGGTAGGGGTTAGGGTTAGGGTACGCTTTAGGGTTAGGGTAGTGATTAAACCGATCCCACTCTCTAGATACCCCTTAGCACGTAAAGGAATATTATTTGGGGGTCCAGCCATGGAGAAGAGTTTAGACACTAGGATAAGATAAGGAACACACCCATTATAAAGAAATCACATTAGGATTCTCTTTTTAAGCTGTTCCTTAAAACACTAGTGCTTAGGAAATCTATTGGAGGCAGAAGCAGTCAAGGGTAGCCTAGGGATAGGGTTAGGCTTAGGGTTAGGCTTAGGGTACGGCTTAGGGTACGGGTTCGGGGAGGGCTTCGGGTACGGCTTAGGGTATGGGTTAGGGTTAGGGTTAGGGTTAGTGTTAGGGTTAGGGCTCGGTTTAGGGTACGGGTTAGGATTAGGTTACGTGTTAGGGTTAGGGTAGGGGTTAGGGTTAGGGTACGCCTTAGGGCTAGGGTAGTTATTAAACCTATCCCACTCTCTAGATACCCCTTAGCACGTAAAGGAATATTATTTGGGGGTCCAGCCATGGAGAAGAGTTTAGACACTAAGATAATATAAGGAACACACACATTATAAAGAAATCACATTAGTATTCCCTTTTTAAGCTGTTCCTTTAAACACTAGTGCTTAGGAAATCTACTGGAGGCAGAAGCAGTCAAGGGTAGCCTAGGGTTAGGGTTAGGCTTAGGGATAGGCTTAGGGTACGGCTTAGGGTACGGGTTCAGGGAGGGGTTCGTGTACGGCATAGGGTATGGGTTAGGGTTAGGGTTTGGGTTAGTGTTAGGGTTAGGGCTCGGTTTAGGGTACAGTTTAGGATTAGGGTACGTGTTAGGGTTAGGGTAGGGGTTAGCGTTAGGGTACGAGTTAGGGTTAGGGTACTTATTAAACCTATCCCACTCTCTAGATACCACTTAGCACGTAAAGGAATATTATTTGGGGGTCAAGCCATGGAGAAGCGTTTAGACAATAGGATAAGATAAGGTACACACCCATTATTAAGAAATCACATTAGGATTCTCTTTTTAAGCTGTTCCTTAAAACACTATTGCTTAGGAAATCTATTGGAGGCCGAAGCAGTCAAGGGTTGCCTAGGGTTAGTGTTAGGCTTAGGGTTAGGTTTAGGGTACGGCTTACGGTACGGTTTCGGGGAGGGCTTCGGGTACGGCGTAGGGTATGGGTTAGGGTTAGGGTTAGGGTTAGTATTAGGGTTAGGGCTCGGTTTAGGGTACGAGTTAGGATTAGGGTACGTGTTAGGGTTAAGGTAGGGGTTAGGGTTAGGGTACGCGTTAGGGTTAGGGTAGTTATTAAACCTATCCCACTCTCTAGATTCCCCTTAGCACGTAAAGGAATATTATTTGGGGGTCCAGCCATGGAGAAGAGTTTAGACACTAAGATAATATAAGGAACACACACATTATAAAGAAATCACATTAGTATTCCCTTTTTAAGCTGTTCCTTAAAACACTAGTGCTTAGGAAATCTATTGGAGGCAGAAGCAGTCAAGGGTAGCCTAGGGTTAGGGTTAGGCTTAGGGTTAGGCTTAGGGTACGGCTTAGGGTACGGGTTCAGGGAGGGGTTCGTGTACGGCGTAGGGTATGGGTTAGGGTTAGGGTTTGGGTTAGTGTTAGGGTTAGGGCTCGGTTTACGGTACGTTTAGGATTAGGGTACGTGTTAGGGTTAGGGCAGGGGTTAGCGTTAGGGTACGTGTTAGGGTTAAGGTAGTTATTAAACCTATCCCACTCTCTAGATACCACTTAGCACGTAAAGGAATATTATTTGGGGGTCCAGCCATGGAGAAGCGTTTGGACACTAGGATAAGATAAGGAACACACCCATTATAAAGAAATCACATTAGGATTCTCTTTTTAAGCTGTTCCTTAAAACACTAATGCTGAGGAAATCTATTGGAGGCAGAAGCAGTCAAGGGTAGCCTAGGGATAGGGTTAGGCTTAGGGTTAGGCTTAGGGTACGGCTTAGGGTACGGGTTCGGAGAGGGCTTCGGGTACGGCTTAGGGTATGGGTTAGGGTTAGGGTTAGGGTTAGTGTTAGGGTTAGGGCTCGGTTTAGGGTACGGGTTAGGATTAGGGTACGTGTTAGGGTTAGGGTAGGGGTTAGGGTTAGGGTACGCCTTAGGGCTAGGGTAGTTATTAAACCTATCCCACTCTCTAGATACCCCTTAGCACGTAAAGGAATATTATTTGGGGGTCCAGCCATGGAGAAGTGTTTAGACACTAAGATAATATAAGGAACACACACATTATAAAGAAATCACATTAGTATTCCCTTTTTAAGCTATTCCTTTAAACACTAGTGCTTAGGAAATCTATTGGAGGCAGAAGCAGTCAAGGGTAGCCTAGGGTTAGGGTTAGGCTTAGGGATAGGCTTAGGGTACGGCTTAGGGTACGGGTTCATGGAGGGGTTCGTGTACGGCGTAGGGTATGGGTTAGGGTTAGGGTTTGTGTTAGTGTTAGGGTTAGGGCTCGGTTTAGGGTACAGTTTAGGATTAGGGTACGTGTTAGGGTTAGGGTAGGGGTTAGCGTTAGGGTACGTGTTAGGGTTAGGGTAGTGATTAAACCGATCCCACTCTCTAGATACCCCTTAGCACGTAAAGGAATATTATTTGGGGGTCCAGCCATGGAGAAGAGTTTAGACACTAAGATAATATAAGGAACACACACATTATAAAGAAATCACATTAGGATTCTCTTTTTAAGTTGTTCCTTAAAACACTAGTGCTTAGGAAATCTATTGGAGGCAGAAGCTGTCAAGGGTAGCCTAGGGTTAGGGTTAGGCTTAGGGTTAGGCTTAGGGAACGGCTTAGGTTACGGGTTCGGGGAGGGCTTCTGGTACGGCGTAAGGTATGGGTTAGGGTTAGGGTTAGTGTTAGGGTTAGGGCTCGGTTTAGGGTACGGTTTAGGATTAGGGTACGTGTTAGGGTTAGGGTAGGGGTTAGGGTTAGGGTACGTGTTAGGATTAGGGTAGTTATTAAACCTATCCCTCTCTCTAGATACCCCTTAGCACGTAAAGGAATATTATTTGGGATTCCAGCCATGGAGAAGAATTTAGACACTAGGATAAGATAAGGAACACACCCATTATAAAGAAATCACATTAGGATTCTCTTTTTAAGCTGTTCCTTAAAACACTATTGCATAGGAAATCTATTGGAGGCAGAAGCAGTCAAGGGAAGCCCTAGGGTTAGGGTTAGGCTTAGGGTTAGGCTTAGGGTACGGCTTAGGGTACGGGTTCGGGGAGGGCTTCGGGTACGGCGTAGGGTATGGTTTAGGGTTAGGGTTAGGGTTAGTGTTAGGGTTAGGGCTCGGTTTAGTGTACGGGATAGGATTAGGGTACGTGTTAGGGTTAGGGTAGGGGTTAGGGTTAGGGTACGCGTTAGGGTTAGGGTTGTTATTAAACCTATCCCACTCTCTAGATACCCCTTAGCACGTAAAGGAATATTATTTGGGGGTCTAGACATGGAGAAGAGTTTAGACACTAGGATAAGATAAGGAACACACCCATTATAAAGAAATCACATTAGGATTCTCTTTTTAAGCTGTTCCTTAAAACACTAGTGCTTAGGAAATCTATTGGAGGCAGAAGCAGTCAAGGGTAGCCTAGGGTTAGAATTAGGCTTAGGGTTAGGCTTAGGGTACGACTTAGGGTACGGGTTCGGGGAGGGCTTCGGGTACGGCGTAGGGTATGGCTTAGGGTCAGGGTTAGGTTTAGTGTTAGGGATAGGGCTCGGTTTAGGGTACGGGTTAGGATTAGGGTACGTGTTAGGGTTAGGGTACGGGTTAGGGTTGGGTACGTGTTAGGGTTAGGGTAGTTATTAAACCTATCCCACTCTCTAGATACCCCTTAGCACGTAAAGGAATATTATTTGGGGGTCCAGCCATGGAGAAGAGTTTAGACACTAGGATTAGATAAGGAACACACCCATTATAAAGAAATCACATTAGGATTCTCTTTTTAAGCTGTTCCTTAAAACACTAGTGCTTAGGAAATCTATTGGAGGCAGAAGCAGTCAAGGGTAGCCTAGGGTTAGGGTTAGGCTTAGGGTTAGGCTTAGGGTACGGCTTAGGGTACGGGTTCAGGGAGGGGTTCGTGTACGGCGTAGGGTATGGGTTAGGGTTAGGGTTTGGGTTAGTGTTAGGGTTAGGGCTCGGTTTAGGGTACGTTTAGGATTAGGGTACGTGTTAGGGTTAGGGCAGGGGTTAGCGTTAGGGTACGTGTTAGGGTTAGGGTAGTTATTAAACCTATTCCACTCTCTAGATACCACTTAGCACGTAAAGGAATATTATTTGGGGGTCCAGCCATGGAGAAGCGTTTGGACACTAGGATAAGATAAGGAACACACCCATTATTAAGAAATCACATTAGGATTCTCTTTTTAAACTGTTCCTTAAAACACTATTGCTTAGGAAATCTATTGGAGGCCGAAGCAGTCAAGGGTTGCCTAGGTTTAGTGTTAGGCTTAGGGTTAGGCTTAGGGTACGGCTTACGGTACGGGTTCGGGGAGGGCTTCGGGTACGGCGTAGGGTATGGGTTAGGGTTAGGGTTAGGGTTAGTGTTAGGGTTAGGGCTCGGTTTAGGGTACGAGTTAGGATTAGGGTACTTGTTAGGGTTAAGGTAGGGGTTAGGGTTAGGGTACGCGTTAGGGTTAGGGTAGTGATTAAACCGATCCCACTCTCTAGTTACCCCTTAGCACGTAAAGGAATATTATTTGGGGGTCCAGCCATGGAGAAGAGTTTAGACACTAGGATAAGATAAGGAACACACCCATTATAAAGAAATCACATTAGGATTCTCTTTTTAAGCTGTTCCTTAAAACACTAGTGCTTAGGAAATCTATTGGAGGCAGAAGCAGTCAAGGGTAGCCTAGGGATAGGGTTAGGCTTAGGGTTAGGCTTAGGGTACGGGTTCGGGGAGGGCTTCGGGTACGGCTTAGGGTATGGGTTAGGGTTAGGGTTAGGGTTAGTGTTAGGGTTAGGGCTCGGTTTAGGGTACGGGTTAGGATTAGGTTACGTGTTAGGGTTAGGGTAGGGGTTAGGGTTAGGGTACGCCTTAGGGCTAGGGTAGTTATTAAACGTATCCCACTCTCTAGATACCCCTTAGCACGTAAAGGAATATTATTTGGGGGTCCAGCCATGGAGAAGAGTTTAGACACTAAGATAATATAAGGAACACACACATTATAAAGAAATCACATTAGTATTCCCTTTTTAAGCTGTTCCTTTAAACACTAGTGCTTAGGAAATCTACTGGAGGCAGAAGCAGTCAAGGGTAGCCTAGGGTTAGGGTTAGGCTTAGGGATAGGCGTAGGGTACGGCTTAGGGTACGGGTTCAGGGAGGGGTTCGTGTACGGCGTAGGGTATGGGTTACGGTTAGGGTTTGGGTTAGTGTTAGGGTTAGGGCTCGGTTTAGGGTACAGTTTAGGATTAGGGTACGTGTTAGGGTTAGGGTAGGGGTTAGCGTTAGGGTACATGTTAGGGTTAGGGTAGTTATTAAACCTATCCCACTCTCTAGATACCACTTAGCACGTAAAGGAATATTATTTGGGGGTCCAGCCATGAAGAAGCGTTTAGACAATAGGATAAGATAAGGAACACACCCATTATTAAGAAATCACATTAGGATTCTCTTTTTAAGCTGTTCCTTAAAACACTATTGCTTAGGAAATCTATTGGAGGTCGAAGCAGTCAAGGGCTGCCTAGGGTTAGTGTTAGGCTTAGGGTTAGGCTTAGGGTACGGCTTACGGTACGGGTTCGGGGAGGGCTTCGGGTACGGCGTAGGGTATGGGTTAGGGTTAGGGTTAGGGTTAGTGTTAGGGTTAGGGCTCGGTTTAGGGTACGAGTTAGGATTAGGGTACGTGTTAGGGTTAAGGTAGGGGTTAGGGTTAGGGTACGCTTTAGGGTTAGGGTAGTGATTAAACCGATCCCACTCTCTAGATACCCCTTAGCACGTAAAGGAATATTATTTGGGGGTCCAGCCATGGAGAAGAGTTTAGACACTAGGATAAGATAAGGAACACACCCATTATAAAGAAATCACATTAGGATTCTCTTTTTAAGCTGTTCCTTAAAACACTAGTGCTTAGGAAATCTATTGGAGGCAGAAGCAGTCAAGGGTAGCCTAGGGATAGGGTTAGGCTTAGGGTTAGGCTTAGGGTACGGCTTAGGGTACGGGTTCGGGGAGGGCTTCGGGTACGGCTTAGGGTATGGGTTAGGGTTAGGGTTAGGGTTAGTGTTAGGGTTAGGGCTCGGTTTAGGGTACTGGTTAGGATTAGGTTACGTGTTAGGGTTAGGGTAGGGGTTAGGGTTAGGGTACGCCTTAGGGCTAGGGTAGTTATTAAACCTATCCCACTCTCTAGATACCCCTTAGCACGTAAAGGAATATTATTTGGGGGTCCAGCCATGGAGAAGAGTTTAGACACTAAGATAATATAAGGAACACAAACATTATAAAGAAATCACATTAGTATTCCCTTTTTAAGCTGTTCCTTTAAACACTAGTGCTTAGGAAATCTACTGGAGGCAGAAGCAGTCAAGGGTAGCCTAGGGTTAGGGTTAGGCTTAGGGTACGGCTTAGGGTACGGGTTCAGGGAGGGGTTCGTGTACGGCGTAGGGTATGGGTTAGGGTTAGGGTTTGGGTTAGTGTTAGGGTTAGGGCTCGGTTTAGGGTACAGTTTAGGATTAGGGTACGTGTTAGGGTTAGGGTAGGGGTTAGCGTTAGGGTACGAGTTAGGGTTAGGGTAGTTATTAAACCTATCCCACTCTCTAGATACCACTTAGCACGTAAAGGAATATTATTTGGGGGTCAAGCCATCGAGAAGCGTTTAGACAATAGGATAAGATAAGGTACACACCCATTATTAAGAAATCACATTAGGATTCTCTTTTTAAGCTGTTCCTTAAAACACTATTGCTTAGGAAATGTATTGGAGGCCGAAGCAGTCAAGGGTTGCCTAGGGTTAGTGTTAGGCTTAGGGTTAGGTTTAGGGTACGGCTTACGGTACGGGTTCGGGGAGGGCTTCGGGTACGGCGTAGGGTATGGGTTAGGGTTAGGGTTAGGGTTAGTATTAGGGTTAGGGCTCGGTTTAGGGTACGAGTTAGGATTAGGGTACGTGTTAGGGTTAAGGTAGGGGTTAGGGTTAGGGTACGCGTTAGGGTTAGGGTAGTTATTAAACCTATCCCACTCTCTAGATTCCCCTTAGCACGTAAAGGAATATTATTTGGGGGTCCAGCCATGGAGAAGAGTTTAGACACTAAGATAATATAAGGAACACACACATTATAAAGAAATCACATTAGTATTCCCTTTTTAAGCTGTTCCTTAAAACACTAGTGCTTAGGAAATCTATTGGAGGCAGAAGCAGTCAAGGGTAGCCTAGGGTTAGGGTTAGGCTTAGGGTTAGGCTTAGGGTACGGCTTAGGGTACGGGTTCAGGGAGGGGTTCGTGTACGGCGTAGGGTATGGGTTAGGGTTAGGGTTTGGGTTAGTGTTAGGGTTAGGGCTCGGTTTACGGTACGTTTAGGATTAGGGTACGTGTTAGGGTTAGGGCAGGGGTTAGCGTTAGGGTACGTGTTAGGGTTAAGGTAGTTATTAAACCTATCCCACTCTCTAGATACCACTTAGCACGTAAAGGAATATTATTTGGGGGTCCAGCCATGGAGAAGCGTTTGGACACTAGGATAAGATAAGGAACACACCCATTATAAAGAAATCACATTAGGATTCTCTTTTTAAGCTGTTCCTTAAAACACTAATGCTTAGGAAATCTATTGGAGGCAGAAGCAGTCAAGGGTAGCCTAGGGATAGGGTTAGGCTTAGGGTTAGGCTTAGGGTACGGCTTAGGGTACGGGTTCGGAGAGGGCTTCGGGTACGGCTTAGGGTATGGGTTAGGGTTAGGGTTAGGGTTAGTGTTAGGGTTAGGGCTCGGTTTAGGGTACGGGTTAGGATTAGGGTACGTGTTAGGGTTAGGGTAGGGGTTAGGGTTAGGGTACGCCTTAGGGCTAGGGTAGTTATTAAACCTATCCCACTCTCTAGATACCCCTTAGCACGTAAAGGAATATTATTTGGGGGTCCAGCCATGGAGAAGTGTTTAGACACTAAGATAATATAAGGAACACACACATTATAAAGAAATCACATTAGTATTCCCTTTTTAAGCTATTCCTTTAAACACTAGTGCTTAGGAAATCTATTGGAGGCAGAAGCAGTCAAGGGTAGCCTAGGGTTAGGGTTAGGCTTAGGGATAGGCTTAGGGTACGGCTTAGGGTACGGGTTCATGGAGGGGTTCGTGTACGGCGTAGGGTATGGGTTAGGGTTAGGGTTTGTGTTAGTGTTAGGGTTAGGGCTCGGTTTAGGGTACAGTTTAGGATTAGGGTACGTGTTAGGGTTAGGGTAGGGGTTAGCGTTAGGGTACGTGTTAGGGTTAGGGTAGTGATTAAACCGATCCCACTCTCTAGATACCCCTTAGCACGTAAAGGAATATTATTTGGGGGTCCAGCCATGGAGAAGAGTTTAGACACTAAGATAATATAAGGAACACACACATTATAAAGAAATCACATTAGGATTCTCTTTTTAAGTTGTTCCTTAAAACACTAGTGCTTAGGAAATCTATTGGAGGCAGAAGCTGTCAAGGGTAGCCTAGGGTTAGGGTTAGGCTTAGGGTTAGGCTTAGGGAACGGCTTAGGTTACGGGTTCGGGGAGGGCTTCTGGTACGGCGTAAGGTATGGGTTAGGGTTAGGGTTAGTGTTAGGGTTAGGGCTCGGTTTAGGGTACGGTTTAGGATTAGGGTACGTGTTAGGGTTAGGGTAGGGGTTAGGGTTAGGGTACGTGTTAGGATTAGGGTAGTTATTAAACCTATCCCTCTCTCTAGATACCCCTTAGCACGTAAAGGAATATTATTTGGGATTCCAGCCATGGAGAAGAATTTAGACACTAGGATAAGATAAGGAACACACCCATTATAAAGAAATCACATTAGGATTCTCTTTTTAAGCTGTTCCTTAAAACACTATTGCATAGGAAATCTATTGGAGGCAGAAGCAGTCAAGGGAAGCCCTAGGGTTAGGGTTAGGCTTAGGGTTAGGCTTAGGGTACGGCTTAGGGTACGGGTTCGGGGAGGGCTTCGGGTACGGCGTAGGGTATGGTTTAGGGTTAGGGTTAGGGTTAGTGTTAGGGTTAGGGCTCGGTTTAGTGTACGGGATAGGATTAGGGTACGTGTTAGGGTTAGGGTAGGGGTTAGGGTTAGGGTACGCGTTAGGGTTAGGGTTGTTATTAAACCTATCCCACTCTCTAGATACCCCTTAGCACGTAAAGGAATATTATTTGGGGGTCTAGACATGGAGAAGAGTTTAGACACTAGGATAAGATAAGGAACACACCCATTATAAAGAAATCACATTAGGATTCTCTTTTTAAGCTGTTCCTTAAAACACTAGTGCTTAGGAAATCTATTGGAGGCAGAAGCAGTCAAGGGTAGCCTAGGGTTAGAATTAGGCTTAAGGTTAGGCTTAGGGTACGACTTAGGGTACGGGTTCCGGGAGGGCTTCGGGTACGGCGTAGGGTATGGCTTAGGGTCAGGGTTAGGTTTAGTGTTAGGGATAGGGCTCGGTTTAGGGTACGGGTTAGGATTAGGGTACGTGTTAGGGTTAGGGTACGGGTTAGGGTTGGGTACGTGTTAGGGTTAGGGTAGTTATTAAACCTATCCCACTCTCTAGATACCCCTTAGCACGTAAAGGAATATTATTTGGGGGTCCAGCCATGGAGAAGAGTTTAGACACTAGGATTAGATAAGGAACACACCCATTATAAAGAAATCACATTAGGATTCTCTTTTTAAGCTGTTCCTTAAAACACTAGTGCTTAGGAAATCTATTGGAGGCAGAAGCAGTCAAGGGTAGCCTAGGGTTAGGGTTAGGCTTAGGGTTAGGCTTAGGGTACGGCTTAGGGTACGGGTTCAGGGAGGGGTTCGTGTACGGCGTAGGGTATGGGTTAGGGTTAGGGTTTGGGTTAGTGTTAGGGTTAGGGCTCGGTTTAGGGTACGTTTAGGATTAGGGTACGTGTTAGGGTTAGGGCAGGGGTTAGCGTTAGGGTACGTGTTAGGGTTAGGGTAGTTATTAAACCTATCCCACTCTCTAGATACCACTTAGCACGTAAAGGAATATTATTTGGGGGTCCAGCCATGGAGAAGCGTTTGGACACTAGGATAAGATAAGGAACACACCCATTATTAAGAAATCACATTAGGATTCTCTTTTTAAACTGTTCCTTAAAACACTATTGCTTAGGAAATCTATTGGAGGCCGAAGCAGTCAAGGGTTGCCTAGGGTTAGTGTTAGGCTTAGGGTTAGGCTTAGGGTACGGCTTACGGTACGGGTTCGGGGAGGGCTTCGGGTACGGCGTAGGGTATGGGTTAGGGTTAGGGTTAGGGTTAGTGTTAGGGTTAGGGCTCGGTTTAGGGTACGAGTTAGGATTAGGGTACTTGTTAGGGTTAAGGTAGGGGTTAGGGTTAGGGTACGCGTTAGGGTTAGGGTAGTGATTAAACCGATCCCACTCTCTAGTTACCCCTTAGCACGTAAAGGAATATTATTTGGGGGTCCAGCCATGGAGAAGAGTTTAGACACTAGGATAAGATAAGGAACACACCCATTATAAAGAAATCACATTAGGATTCTCTTTTTAAGCTGTTCCTTAAAACACTAGTGCTTAGGAAATCTATTGGAGGCAGAAGCAGTCAAGGGTAGCCTAGGGATAGGGTTAGGCTTAGGGTTAGGCTTAGGGTACGGGTTCGGGGAGGGCTTCGGGTACGGCTTAGGGTATGGGTTAGGGTTAGGGTTAGGGTTAGTGTTAGGGTTAGGCCTCGGTTTAGGGTACGGGTTAGGATTAGGGTACGTGTTAGGGTTAGGGTAGGGGTTAGGGTTAGGGTACGCGTTACGGTTAGGGTAGTTATTAAACCTATCCCACTCTCTAGATACCCCTTAGCACGTAAAGGAATATTATTTGGGGGTCCAGCCATGGAGAAGAATTTAGACACTAAGATAATATAAGGAACACACACATTGTAAAGAAATCACATTAGGATTCTCTTTTTAAGCTGTTCCTTAAAACACTAGTGCTTAGGAAATCTATTGGAGGCAGAAGCAGTCAAGGGTAGCCTAGGGTTAGGGTTAGGCTTAGGGTTAGGCTTAGGGTACGGCTTAGGGTACAGGTTCGGGGAGGGCTTCGGGTATGGCGTAGGGTATGGTTTAGGGTTAGGGTTAGGGTTAGTGTTAGGGTTAGGGTTCGGTTTAGGGTACGGTTTAGGATTAGGGTACGTGTTAGGGTTAGGGTAGGGGTTAGGGTTAGGGTACGTGTTAGGGTTAGGGTAGTAATTAAACCTATCCCTCGCTCTAGATACCCCTTATCACGTAAAGGAATATTATTTGGGGGTCCAGCCATGGAGAAGAGTTTAGACACTAGGATAAGATAAGGAACACACCCATTATAAAGAAATCACATTAGGATTCTCTTTTTAAGCTGTTCCTTAAAACACTATTGCATAGGAAATCTATTGGAGGCAGAAGCAGTCAAGGGAAGCCTAGGGTTAGGGTTAGGCTTAGGGTTAGGCTTAGGGTACGGCTTAGGGTACGGGTTCGGGGAGGGCTTCGGGTACGGCGTAGGGTATGGGTTAGGGTTAGGGTTAGGGTTAGTGTTAGGGTTAGGGCTCGGTTTAGGGTACGTTTAGGATTAGGGTACTTGTTAGGGTTAGGGCAGGGGTTAGCGTTAGGGTACGTGTTAGGGTTAGGGTAGTTATTAAACCTATCCCACTCTCTAGATACCACTTAGCACGTAAAGGAATATTATTTGGGGGTCCAGCCATGGAGAAGCGTTTAGATACTAGGATAAGATAAGGAACACACCCATTATTAAGAAATCACATTAGGGTTCTCTTTTTAAGCTGTTCCTTAAAACACTATTGCTTAGGAAATCTATTGGAGGCCGAAGCAGTCAAGGGTTGCCTAGGGTTAGTGTTAGGCTTAGGGTTAGGCTTAGGGTACGGCTTACGGTACGGGTTCGGGGAGGGCTTCGGGTACGGCGTAAGGTATGGGTTAGGGTTAGGGTTAGGGTTAGTGTTAGGGTTAGGGCTCGGTTTAGGGTACGGGATAGGATTAGGGTACGTGTTAGGGTTAGGGTAGGGGTTAGGGTTAGGGTACGCGTTAGGGTTAGGGTAGTGATTAAACCGATCCCACTCTCTAGATACCCCTTAGCACGTAAAGGAATATTATTTGGGGGTCCAGCCATGGAGAAGAGTTTAGACACTAGGATAAGATAAGGAACACACCCATTATAAAGAAATCACATTAGGATTCTCTTTTTAAGCTGTTCCTTAAAACACTAGTGCTTAGGAAATCTATTGGAGGCAGAAGCAGTCAAGGGTAGCCTAGGGATAGGTTTAGGCTTAGTGTTAGGCTTAGGGTACGGCTTAGGGTACGGATTCGGGGAGGGCTTCGGGTACGGCTTAGGGTATGGGTTAGGGTTAGGGTTAGGGTTAGTGTTAGGGTTAGGGCTCGGTTTAGGGTACGGGATAGGATTAGGGTACGTGTTAGGGTTAGGGTAGGGGTTAGGGTTAGGGTACGCATTACGGTTAGGGTAGTTATTAAACCTATCCCACTCTCTAGATACACCTTAGCACGTAAAGGAATATTATTTGGGGGTCCAGCCATGGAGAAGAGTTTAGACACTAAGATAATATAAGGAACACACACATTGTAAAGAAATCACATTAGGATTCTCTTTTTAAGCTGTTCCTTTAAACACTAGTGCTTAGGAAAACTATTGGAAGCAGAAGCAGTCAAGGGTAGCCTAGGGTTAGGGTTAGGCTTAGGGTTAGGCTTAGAGAACGGCTTAGGGTACGGGTTCGGGGAGGGCTTCGGGTATGGCGTACGGTATGGCTTATGGTTAGGGTTAGGTTTAGTGTTAGGGTTAGGGCTCGGTTTAGGGTACGGGTTATGATTAGGGTACGTGTTAGGGTTAGGGTAGGGGTTAGGGTTAGGGTACGCGTTAGGGTTAGGCTAGTTATTAAACCTATCCCACTCTCTAGATACACCTTAGCAAGTAAAGGAATATTATTTCGTGGTCCAGCCATGGAGAAGAGTTTAGACACTAGGATAAGATAAGGAACACACCTATTATAAAGAAATCACATTAGGATTCTCTCTTTAAGCTCTTCCTTAAAACACTAGTGCTTAGGAAATCTATTGGAGGCAGAAGCAGTCAAGGGTAGCCTAGGGTTAGGGTTAGGCTTAGGGTTAGGCTTAGGGTACGGCTTAGGGTACGGGTTCGGGGAGGGCTTCGGGTACGGCGTAGGGTATGGGTTAGGGTTAGGGTTAGGGTTAGTGTTAGGGTTAGGGCTCGGTTTAGGGTACGGGTTAGGATTAGGGTACGTGTTAGGGTTAGGGTAAGGGTTAGGGTTAGGGTACGCCTTAGGGCTAGGGTAGTTATTAAACATATCCCACTCTCTAGATACCCCTTAGCACGTAAAGGAATATTATTTGGGGGTCCAGCCATGGAGAAGAGTTTAGACACTAAGATAATATAAGGAACACACACATTATAAAGAAATCACATTAGTATTCCCTTTTTAAGATCTTCCTTAAAACACTAGTGCTTAGGAAATCTATTGGAGGCAGAAGCAGTCAAGGGTAGCCTAGGGTTAGGGTTAGGCTTTGGGTTAGGCTTAGGGTACGGCTTAGGGTACGGGTTCAGGGAGGGGTTCGTGTACGGCGTAGGGTATGGGTTAGGGTTAGGGTTTGGGTTAGTGTTAGGGTTAGGGCTCGGTTTAGGTTACGTTTAGGATTAGGGTACGTGTTAGGGTTAGGGTAGGGGTTAGCATTAGGGTACGTGTTAGGGTTAGGGTAGTTATTAAACCTATCCCACTCTCTAGATACCACTTAGCCCGTAAAGGAATATTATTTGGGGGTCCAGCCATGGAGAAGCGTTTGGACACTAGGATAAGATAAGGAACACACCCATTATAAAGAAATCACATTAGGATTCTCTTTTTAAGCTGTTCCTTAAAACACTAGTGCTTAGGAACTCTATTGGAGCAGAAGCAGTCAAGGGTTGCCTAGGGTTAGTGTTAGGCTTAGGGTTAGGCTTAGGGTACGGCTTACGGTACGGGTTCGGGGAGGGCTTCGGGTACGGCGTAGGGTATGGGTTAGGGTTAGGGTTAGGGTTAGTGTTAGGGTTAGGGCTCGGTTTAGGGTAAGGGTTAGGATTAGGGTACGTGTTAGGCTTAAGGTAGGGGTTAGGGTTAGGGTACGCATTAGGGTTAGGGTAGTGATTAAACCGATCCCACTCACTAGATACCCCTTAGCACGTAAAGGAATATTATTTGGGGGTCCAGCCATGGAGAAGAGTTTAGACACTAGGATAAGATAAGGAACACACCCATTATAAAGAAATCACATTAGGATTCTCTTTTTAAGCTGTTCCTTAAAACACTAGTGCTTAGGAAATCTATTGGAGGCAGAAGCAGTCAAGGGTGGCCTAGGGATAGGGTTAGGCTTAGGGTTAGGCTTAGGGTACGGCTTAGGGTACGGGTTCGGGGAGGGCTTCGGGTACGGCTTAGGGTATGGGTTAGGGTTAGGGTTAGGGTTAGTGTTAGGGTTAGGGCTCGGTTTAGGGCAAGGGTTAGGATTAGGGTACGTGTTAGGGTTAGGGTAGGGGTTAGGGTTAGGGTACGCGTTACGCTTAGGGTAGTTATTAAACCTATCCCACTCTCTAGATACCCCTTAGCACGTAAAGCAATATTATTTGGGGGTCCAGCCATGGAGAAGAGTTTAGACACTAAGATAATATAAGGAACACACACATTGTAAAGAAATCACATTAGGATTCTCTTTTTAAGCTGTTCCTTAAAACACTAGTGCTTAGGAAATCTATTGGAGGCAGAAGCAGTCAAGGGTAGCCTAGGGTTAGGGTTAGGCTTAGGGTTAGGCTTAGGGTACGGCTTAGGGTACGGGTTCGGGGAGGGCTTCGGGTACGGCGTAGGGTATGGGTAAGGGTTAGGGTTAGGGTTAGTGTTAGGGTTAGGGTTCGGTTTAGGGTACGGTTTAGGATTAGGGTACGTGGTAGTGTTAGGGTAGGGGTTAGGGTTAGGGTACGTGTTAGGGTTAGGGTAGTTATTAAACCTATCCCTCGCTCTAGATACCCCTTATAACGTAAAGGAATATTATTTGTGGGTCCAGCCATGGAGAAGAGTTTAGACACTAGGATAAGATAAGGAACACACCCATTATAAAGAAATCACATTAGGATTCTCTTTTTAAGCTGTTCCTTAAAACACTATTGCATAGGAAATCTATTGGAGGCAGAAGCAGTCAAGGGAAGCCCTAGGGTTAGGGTTAGGCTTAGGGTTAGGCTTAGGGTACGGCTTAGGGTACGGGTTCGGGGAGGGCTTCGGGTACGGCGTAGGGTATGGTTTAGGGTTAGGGTTAGGGTTAGTGTTAGGGTTAGGGCTCGGTTTAGTGTACGGGATAGGATTAGGGTACGTGTTAGGGTTAGGGTAGGGGTTAGGGTTAGGGTACGCGTTAGGGTTAGGGTTGTTATTAAACCTATCCCACTCTCTAGATACCCCTTAGCACGTAAAGGAATATTATTTGGGGGTCTAGACATGGAGAAGAGTTTAGACACTAGGATAAGATAAGGAACACACCCATTATAAAGAAATCACATTAGGATTCTCTTTTTAAGCTGTTCCTTAAAACACTAGTGCTTAGGAAATCTATTGGAGGCAGAAGCAGTCAAGGGTAGCCTAGGGTTAGGGTTAGGCTTAGGGTTAGGCTTAGGGTACGGCTTAGGGTACGGGTTCGGGGAGGGCTTCGGGTACGGCGTAGGGTATGGGTAAGGGTTAGGGTTAGGGTTAGTGTTAGGGTTAGGGTTCGGTTTAGGGTACGGTTTAGGATTAGGGTACGTGGTAGTGTTAGGGTAGGGGTTAGGGTTAGGGTACGTGTTAGGGTTAGGGTAGTTATTAAACCTATCCCTCGCTCTAGATACCCCTTATAACGTAAAGGAATATTATTTGTGGGTCCAGCCATGGAGAAGAGTTTAGACACTAGGATAAGATAAGGAACACACCCATTATAAAGAAATCACATTAGGATTCTCTTTTTAAGCTGTTCCTTAAAACACTAGTGCTTAGGAAATCTATTGGAGGCAGAAGCAGTCAAGGGTAGCCTAGGGTTAGAATTAGGCTTAGGGTTAGGCTTAGGGTACGACTTAGGGTACGGGTTCGGGGAGGGCTTCGGGTACGGCGTAGGGTATGGCTTAGGGTCAGGGTTAGGTTTAGTGTTAGGGATAGGGCTCGGTTTAGGGTACGGGTTAGGATTAGGGTACGTGTTAGGGTTAGGGTACGGGTTAGGGTTGGGTACGTGTTAGGGTTAGGGTAGTTATTAAACCTATCCCACTCTCTAGATACCCCTTAGCACGTAAAGGAATATTATTTGGGGGTCCAGCCATGGAGAAGAGTTTAGACACTAGGATTAGATAAGGAACACACCCATTATAAAGAAATCACATTAGGATTCTCTTTTTAAGCTGTTCCTTAAAACACTAGTGCTTAGGAAATCTATTGGAGGCAGAAGCAGTCAAGGGTAGCCTAGGGTTAGGGTTAGGCTTAGGGTTAGGCTTAGGGTACGGCTTAGGGTACGGGTTCAGGGAGGGGTTCGTGTACGGCGTAGGGTATGGGTTAGGGTTAGGGTTTGGGTTAGTGTTAGGGTTAGGGCTCGGTTTAGGGTACGTTTAGGATTAGGGTACGTGTTAGGGTTAGGGCAGGGGTTAGCGTTAGGGTACGTGTTAGGGTTAGGGTAGTTATTAAACCTATCCCACTCTCTAGATACCACTTAGCACGTAAAGGAATATTATTTGGGGGTCCAGCCATGGAGAAGCGTTTGGACACTAGGATAAGATAAGGAACACACCCATTATTAAGAAATCACATTAGGATTCTCTTTTTAAACTGTTCCTTAAAACACTATTGCTTAGGAAATCTATTGGAGGCCGAAGCAGTCAAGGGTTGCCTAGGGTTAGTGTTAGGCTTAGGGTTAGGCTTAGGGTACGGCTTACGGTACGGGTTCGGGGAGGGCTTCGGGTACGGCGTAGGGTATGGGTTAGGGTTAGGGTTAGGGTTAGTGTTAGGGTTAGGGCTCGGTTTAGGGTACGAGTTAGGATTAGGGTACTTGTTAGGGTTAAGGTAGGGGTTAGGGTTAGGGTACGCGTTAGGGTTAGGGTAGTGATTAAACCGATCCCACTCTCTAGTTACCCCTTAGCACGTAAAGGAATATTATTTGGGGGTCCAGCCATGGAGAAGAGTTTAGACACTAGGATAAGATAAGGAACACACCCATTATAAAGAAATCACATTAGGATTCTCTTTTTAAGCTGTTCCTTAAAACACTAGTGCTTAGGAAATCTATTGGAGGCAGAAGCAGTCAAGGGTAGCCTAGGGATAGGGTTAGGCTTAGGGTTAGGCTTAGGGTACGGGTTCGGGGAGGGCTTCGGGTACGGCTTAGGGTATGGGTTAGGGTTAGGGTTAGGGTTAGTGTTAGGGTTAGGCCTCGGTTTAGGGTACGGGTTAGGATTAGGGTACGTGTTAGGGTTAGGGTAGGGGTTAGGGTTAGGGTACGCGTTACGGTTAGGGTAGTTATTAAACCTATCCCACTCTCTAGATACCCCTTAGCACGTAAAGGAATATTATTTGGGGGTCCAGCCATGGAGAAGAATTTAGACACTAAGATAATATAAGGAACACACACATTGTAAAGAAATCACATTAGGATTCTCTTTTTAAGCTGTTCCTTAAAACACTAGTGCTTAGGAAATCTATTGGAGGCAGAAGCAGTCAAGGGTAGCCTAGGGTTAGGGTTAGGCTTAGGGTTAGGCTTAGGGTACGGCTTAGGGTACAGGTTCGGGGAGGGCTTCGGGTATGGCGTAGGGTATGGTTTAGGGTTAGGGTTAGGGTTAGTGTTAGGGTTAGGGTTCGGTTTAGGGTACGGTTTAGGATTAGGGTACGTGTTAGGGTTAGGGTAGGGGTTAGGGTTAGGGTACGTGTTAGGGTTAGGGTAGTAATTAAACCTATCCCTCGCTCTAGATACCCCTTATCACGTAAAGGAATATTATTTGGGGGTCCAGCCATGGAGAAGAGTTTAGACACTAGGATAAGATAAGGAACACACCCATTATAAAGAAATCACATTAGGATTCTCTTTTTAAGCTGTTCCTTAAAACACTATTGCATAGGAAATCTATTGGAGGCAGAAGCAGTCAAGGGAAGCCTAGGGTTAGGGTTAGGCTTAGGGTTAGGCTTAGGGTACGGCTTAGGGTACGGGTTCGGGGAGGGCTTCGGGTACGGCGTAGGGTATGGGTTAGGGTTAGGGTTAGGGTTAGTGTTAGGGTTAGGGCTCGGTTTAGGGTACGTTTAGGATTAGGGTACTTGTTAGGGTTAGGGCAGGGGTTAGCGTTAGGGTACGTGTTAGGGTTAGGGTAGTTATTAAACCTATCCCACTCTCTAGATACCACTTAGCACGTAAAGGAATATTATTTGGGGGTCCAGCCATGGAGAAGCGTTTAGATACTAGGATAAGATAAGGAACACACCCATTATTAAGAAATCACATTAGGATTCTCTTTTTAAGCTGTTCCTTAAAACACTAGTGCTTAGGAAATCTATTGGAGGCAGAAGCAGTCAAGGGTAGCCTAGGGTTAGGGTTATCCTTAGGGTTAGGCCTAGGGTACTGCTTAGGGTACGGGTTCGGGGAGGGCTTCGGGTACGGCGTAGGGTATGGGTTAGGGTTAGGGTTAGGCTTAGTTTTAGGGTTAGGGCTCGATTTAGTTACGGTTTAGGATTAGGGTACGTGTTAGGTTTAGGGTAGGGGTTACGGTTAGGGTACGCGTTAGGGTTAGGGTAGTGATTAAACCGATCGCACTCTCTAGATACCCCTTAGCACGTAAAGGAATATTATTTGGGGGTCCAGCCATGGAGAAGAGTTTAGACACTAAGATAATATAAGGAACACACACATTGTAAAGAAATCACATTAGGATTCTCTTTTTAAGCTGTTCCTTAAAACACTAGTGCTTAGGAAATCTATTGGAAGCAGAAGCAGTCAAGGGTAGCCTAGGGTTAGGGTTAGGCTTAGGGTTAGGCTTAGAGAACGGCTTAGGGTACGGGTTCGGGGAGGGCTTCGGGTATGGCGTACGGTATGGCTTAGGGTTAGGGTTAGGGTTAGTGTTAGGGTTAGGGCTCGGTTTAGGGTACGGGTTATGATTAGGGTACGTGTTAGGGTTAGGGTAGGGGTTAGGGTTAGGGTACGCGTTAGGGTTAGGGTAGTTATTAAACCTATCCCACTCTCTAGATACACCTTAGCAAGTAAAGGAATATTATTTCGGGGTCCAGCCATGGAGAAGAGTTTAGACACTAGGATAAGATAAGGAACACACCTATTATAAAGAAATCACATTAGGATTCTCTTTTTAAGCTCTTCCTTAAAACACTAGTGCTTAGGAAATCTATTGGAGGCAGAAGCAGTCAAGGGTAGCCTAGGGTTAGGGTTAGGCTTAGGGTACGGCTTAGGGTACGGGTTCGGGGAGGGCTTCGGGTACGGCGTAGGGTATGGGTTAGGGTTAGGTTTAGGGTTAGTGTTAGGGTTAGGGCTCGGTTTAGGGTACGGTTTAGGATTAGGGTACGTGTTAGAGTTAGTGTATGGGTTAGGGTTAGGGTACGTGTTAGGGTTAGGGTAGTTATTAAACCTATCCCACTCTCTAGATACCCCTTAGCACGTAAAGGAATATTATTTGGGGGTCCAGCCATGGAGAAGAGTTTAGACACTAGGATTACATAAGGAACACACCCTTTATAAAGAAATCACATTAGGATTCTCTTTTTAAGCTGTTCCTTAAAACACTTGTGCTTAGGAAATCTATTGGAGGCAGAAGCAGTCAAGGGTAGCCTAGGGTTAGGGTTAGGCTTAGGGATAGGCTTAGAGTACGGCTTAGGGTACGGGTTCGGGGAGGGCTTCGGGTACGGCGTAGGGTATGGCTTAGGGTTAGGGTTAGGGTTAGTGTTAGGGTTAGGGCTCGGTTTAGGGTACGGGTTAGGATTAGGGTACGTGTTAGGGTTAGGGTAGGGGTTAGGGTTAGGGTACGCGTTAGGGTTAGGCTAGTTATTAAACCTATCCCACTCTCTAGATACACCTTAGCAAGTAAAGGAATATTATTTCGTGGTCCAGCCATGGAGAAGAGTTTAGACACTAGGATAAGATAAGGAACACACCTATTATAAAGAAATCACATTAGGATTCTCTTTTTAAGCTCTTCCTTAAAACACTAGTGCTTAGGAAATCTATTGGAGGCAGAAGCAGTCAAGGGTAGCCTAGGGTTAGGGTTAGGCTTAGGGTTAGGCTTAGGGTACGGCTTAGGGTACGGGTTCGGGGAGGGCTTCGGGTACGGCGTAGGGTATGGGTTAGGGTTAGGGTTAGGGTTAGTGTTAGGGTTAGGGCTCGGTTTAGGGTACGGGATAGGATTAGGGTACGTGTTAGGGTTAGGGTTAGGGTACGCTTTAGGGATAGGGTAGTTATTGAACCTATCCCACTCTCTAGATACCCCTTAGCACGTAAAGGAATATTATTTGGGGGTCCAGCCATGGAGAAGAATTTAGACACTAGGATTAGATAAGGAACACACCCATTATAAAGAAATCACATTAGGATTCTCTTTTTAAGCTGTTCCTTAAAACACTAGTGCTTAGGAAATCTATTGGAGGCAGAAGCAGTCAAGGGTAGCCTAGGGTTAGGGTTAGGCTTAGGGTTAGGCTTAGGGTACGGCTTAGGGTACGGGTTCAGGGAGGGGTTCGTGTACGGCGTAGGGTATGGGTTAGGGTTAGGGTTTGGGTTAGTGTTAGGGTTAGGGCTCGGTTTAGGGTACGTTTAGGATTAGGGTACGTGTTAGGGTTAGGGCAGGGGTTAGCGTTAGGGTACGTGTTAGGGTTAGGGTAGTTATTAAACCTATCCCACTCTCTAGATACCACTTAGCACGTAAAGGAATATTATTTGGGGGTCCAGCCATGGAGAAGCGTTTGGACACTAGGATGAGATAAGGAACACACCCATTATAAAGAAATCACATTAGGATTCTCTTTTTAAGCTGTTCCTTAAAACACTAGTGCTTAGGAACTCTATTGGAGGCAGAAGCAGTCAAGGGTTGCCTAGGGTTAGTGTTAGGCTTAGGGTTAGGCTTAGGGTACGGCTTACGGTACGGGTTCGGGGAGGGCTTCGGGTACGGCGTAGGGTATGGCTTAGGGTTAGGGTTAGGGTTAGTGTTAGGGTTAGGGCTCGGTTTAGGGTAAGGGTTAGGATTAGGGTACGTGTTAGGGTTAAGGTAGGGGTTAGGGTTAGGGTACGCATTAGGGTTAGGGTAGTGATTAAACCGATCCCACTCTCTAGATACCCCTTAGCACGTAAAGGAATATTATTTGGGGGTCCAGCCATGGAGAAGAGTTTAGACACTAGGATAAGATAAGGAACACACCCATTATAAAGAAATCACATTACGATTCTCTTTTTAAGCTGTTCCTTAAAACACTAGTGCTTAGGAAATCTATTGGAGGCAGAAGCAGTCAAGGGTGGCCTAGGGATAGGGTTAGGCTTAGGGTTAGGCTTAGGGTACGGCTTAGGGTACGGGTTCGGGGAGGGCTTCGGGTACGGCTTAGGGTATGGGTTAGGGTTAGGGTTAGTGTTAGGGTTAGGGCTCGGTTTAGGGTAAGGGTTAGGATTAGGGTACGTGTTAGGGTTAGGGTAGGGGTTAGGGTTAGGGTACGCGTTACGCTTAGAGTAGTTATTAAACCTATCCCACTATCTAGATACCTCTTAGCACGTAAAGGAATATTATTTGGGGGTCCAGCCATGGAGAAGAGTTTAGACACTAAGATAATATAAGGAACACACACATTGTAAAGAAATCACATTAGGATTCTCTTTTTAAGCTCTTCCTTAAAACACTAGTGCTTAGGAAATCTATTGGAGGCAGAAGCAGTCAAGGGTAGCCTAGGGTTAGGGTTAGGCTTAGGGTTAGGCTTAGGGTACGGCTTAGGGTACGGGTTCGGGGAGGGCTTCGGGTACGGCATAGGGTATGGGTTAGGGTTAGGGTTAGGGTTAGTGTTAGGGTTAGGGTTCGGTTTAGGGTACGGTTTAGGTTTAGGGTACGTGGTAGGGTTAGGGTAGGGGTTAGGGTTAGGGTACGTGTTAGGGTTAGGGTAGTTATTAAACCTATCCCTCGCTCTAAATACCCCTTATAACGTAAAGGAATATTATTTGTGGGTCCAGCCATGGAGAAGAGTTTAGACACTAGGATAAGATAAGGAACACACCCATTATAAAGAAATCACACTAGGATTCTCTTTTTAAGCTGTTCCTTAAAACACTATTGCATAGGAAATCTACTGGAGGCAGAAGCATTCAAGGGAAGCCTAGGGTTAGGGTTAGGCTTAGGGTTAGGCTTAGGGTACGGCTAAGGGTATGGGTTCGGGAGGGCTTCGGGTACGGCGTAGGGTATGGGTTAGGGTTAGGGTTAGTGTTAGGGTTAGGGCTCGGTTTAGTGTACGGGATAGGATTAGGGTACGTGTTAGGGTTGGGTAGGGGTTAGGGTTAGGTTACGCGTTAGGTTTAGGGTAGTTATTAAACCTATCCCACTCTCTAGATACCCCTTAGCACGTAAAGGAATATTATTTGGGGGTCCAGACATCGAGAAGAGTTTAGACACTAGGATAAATAAGGAACACACCCATTATAAAGAAATCACATTAGGATTCTCTTTTTAAGCTGTTCCTTAAAACACTAGTGCTTAGGAAATCTATTGGAAGCAGAAGCAGTCAAGGGTAGCCTACGGTTAGGGTTAAGCTTAGGGTTAGGCTTAGAGTACGGCTTAGGGTACGGGTTCGGGGAGGGCTTCGGGTATGGCGTAGGGTATGGCTTAGGGTTAGGGTTAGGTTTAGTGTTAGGGTTAGGGCTCGGTTTAGGGTACGGTTTAGGTTTAGGGTACGTGTTAGGGTTAGGGTAGGGGTTAGGGTTAGGGTACGCGTTAGGGTTAGGGTAGTTATTAAACCTATCCCACTCTCTAGATACACCTTAGCGAGTAAAGGAATATTATTTCGGGGTCCAGCCATGGAGAAGAGTTTAGACACAAGGATACGATAAGGAACACACCTATTATAAAGAAATCACATTAGGATTCTCTTTTTAAGCTCTTCCTTAAAACACTAGTGCTTAGGAAATCTATTGGAGGCAGAAGCAGTCAAGGGTAGCCTAGGGTTAGGGTTAGGCTTAGGGTTAGGCTTAGGGTACGGCTTAGGGTACAGGTTCGGGGAGGGCTTCGGGTATGGCGTAGGGTATGGTTTAGGGTTAGGGTTAGGGTTAGTGTTAGGGTTAGGGTTCGGTTTAGGGTACGGTTTAGGATTAGGGTACGTGTTAGGGTTAGGGTAGGGGTTAGGGTTAGGATACGTGTTAGTGTTAGGGTAGTTATTAAACCTATCCCTCGCTCTAGATACCCCTTATCACGTAAAGGAATATTATTTGGGGGTCCAGCCATGGAGAAGAGTTTAGACACTAGGATAAGATAAGGAACACACCCATTATAAAGAAATCACATTAGGATTCTCTTTTTAAGCTGTTCCTTAAAACACTATTGCATAGGAAATCTATTGGAGGCAGAAGCAGTCAAGGGAAGCCTAGGGTTAGGGTTAGGCTTAGGGTTAGGCTTAGGGTACGGCTTAGGGTACGGGTTCGGGGAGGGCTTCGGGTACGGCGTAGGGTATGGGTTAAGGTTAGGGTTAGTGTTAGGGTTAGGGCTCGGTTTAGTGTACGGGATAGTATTAGGGTACGTGTTAGGGTTAGGGTGGGGGTTAGGGTTAGGTTACGCGTTAGGGTTAGGGTAGTTATTAAACCTATCCCACTCTCTAGATACCCCTTAGCACGTAAAGGAATATTATTTGGGGGTCCAGACATGGAGAAGAGTTTAGACACTAGGATAAGATAAGGAAGACACACATTATAAAGAAATCACATTAGGATTCTCTTTTTAAGCTGTTCCTTAAAACACTAGTGCTTAGGAAATCTATTGGAGGCAGAAGCAGTCAAGGGTAGCCTAGGGTTAGGGTTAGGCTTAGGGTTAGGCTTAGAGTACGGCTTAGGGTACGGGTTCGGGGAGGGCTTCGGTTATGGCGTAGGGTATGGCTTAGGGTTAGGTTTAGGTTTAGTGTTAGGATTAGGGCTCGGTTTAGGGTACGGGTTAGGATTAGGGTACGTGTTAGGGGTAGGGTAGGGGTTAGGGTTAGGGTACGCGTTAGGGTTAGGGTAGTTATTAAACCTATCCCACTCTCTAGATACACCTTAGCAAGTAAAGGAATATTATTTCGGGGTCCAGCCATGGAGAAGAGTTTAGACACTAGGATAAGATAAGGAACACACCTATTATAAAGAAATCACATTAGGATTCTCTTTTTAAGCTCTTCCTTAAAACACTAGTTCTTAGGAAATCTATTGGAGGCAGAAGCAGTCAAGGGTAGCCTAGGGTTAGGGTTAGGCTTAGGGTTAGGCTTAGGGTACGGCTTAGGGTACGGGTTCGGGGAGGGCTTCGGGTACGGCGTAGGGTATGGGTTAGGGTTAGGATTAGGGTTAGTGTTAGGGTTAGGGCTCGGTTTAGGGTACGGGTTAGGATTAGGGTACGTGTTAGGGTTAGGGTAGGGGTTAGGGTTAGGGTACGCCTTAGGGCTAGGGTAGTTATTAAACATATCCCACTCTCTAGATACCCCTTAGCACGTAAAGGAATATTATTTGGGGGTCCAGCCATGGAGAAGAGTTTAGACACTAAGATAATATAAGGAACACACACATTATAAAGAAATCACATTAGTATTCCCTTTTTAAGCTGTTCCTTAAAACACTAGTGCTTAGGAAATCTATTGGAGGCAGAAGCAGTCAAGGGTAGCCTAGGGTTAGGGTTAGGCTTAGGGTTAGGCTTAGGGTACGGCTTAGGGTACGGGTTCAGGGAGGGGTTCGTGTACGGCGTAGGGTATGGGTTAGGGTTAGGGTTAGGGTTAGTGTTAGGGTTAGGGCTCGGTTTAGGGTACGTTTAGGATTAGGGTACTTGTTAGGGTTAGGGCAGGGGTTAGCGTTAGGGTACGTGTTAGGGTTAGGGTAGTTATTAAACCTATCCCACTCTCTAGATACCACTTAGCACGTAAAGGAATATTATTTGGGGGTCCAGCCACGGAGAAGCGTTTAGATACTAGGATAAGATAAGGAACACACCCATTATTAAGAAATCACATTAGGATTCTCTTTTTAAGCTGTTCCTTAAAACACTATTGCTTAGGAAATCTATTGGAGGCCGAAGCAGTCAAGGGTTGCCTAGGAATAGTGTTAGGCTTAGGGTTAGGCTTAGGGTACGGCTTACGGTACGGGTTCGGGGAGGGCTTCGGGTACGGTGTAAGGTATGGGTTAGGGTTAGGGTTAGGGTTAGTGTTAGGGTTAGGGCTCGGTTTAGGGTACGAGTTAGGATTAGGGTACGTGTTATGGTTAAGGTAGGGGTTAGGGTTAGGGTACGCTTTAGGGTTAGGGTAGTGATTAAACCGATCCCACTCTCTAGATACCCCTTAGCACGTAAAGGAATATTATTTGGGGGTCCAGCCATGGAGAAGAGTTTAGACACTAGGATAAGATAAGGAACACACCCATTATAAAGAAATCACATTAGGATTCTCTTTTTAAGCTGTTCCTTAAAACACTAGTGCTTAGGAAATCTATTGGAGGCAGAAGCAGTCAAGGGTGGCCTAGGGATAGGGTTAGGCTTAGTGTTAGGCTTAGGGTACGGCTTAGGGTACGGATTCGGGGAGGGCTTCGGGTACGGCTTAGGGTATGGGTTAGGGTTAGGGTTAGGGTTAGTGTTAGGGTTAGGGCTCGGTTTAGGGTACGGGATAGGATTAGGGTACGTGTTAGGGTTAGGGTAGGGGTTAGGGTTAGGGTACGCATTACGGTTAGGGTAGTTATTAAACCTATCCCACTCTCTAGATACACCTTAGCACGTAAAGGAATATTATTTGGGGGTCCAGCCATGGAGAAGAGTTTAGACACTAAGATAATATAAGGAACACACACATTGTAAAGAAATCACATTAGGATTCTCTTTTTAAGCTGTTTCTTTAAACACTAGTGCTTAGGAAAACTATTGGAAGCAGAAGCAGTCAAGGGTAGCCTAGGGTTAGGGTTAGGCTTAGGGTTAGGCTTAGAGAACGGCTTAGGCTACGGGTTCGGGGAGGGCTTCGGGTATGGCGTACGGTATGGCTTATGGTTAGGGTTACGTTTAGTGTTAGGGTTAGGGCTCGGTTTAGGGTACGGGTTATGATTAGGGTACGTGTTAGGGTTAGGGTAGGGGTTAGGGTTAGGGTACGCGTTAGGGTTAGGCTAGTTATTAAACCTATCCCACTCTCTAGATACACCTTAGCAAGTAAAGGAATATTATTTCGTGGTCCAGCCATGGAGAAGAGTTTAGACACTAGGATAAGATAAGGAACACACCTATTATAAAGAAATCACATTAGGATTCTCTTTTTAAGCTCTTCCTTAAAACAATAGTGCTTAGGAAATCTATTGGAGGCAGAAGCAGTCAAGGGTAGCCTAGGGTTAGGGTTAGGCTTAGGGTTAGGCTTAGGGTACGGCTTAGGGTACGGGTTCGGGGAGGGCTTCGGGTACGGCGTAGGGTATGGGTTAGGGTTAGGGTTAGGGTTAGTGTTAGGGTTAGGGCTCGGTTTAGGGTACGGGTTAGGATTAGGGTACGTGTTAGGGTTAGGGTAAGGGTTAGGGTTAGGGTACGCCTTAGGGCTAGGGTAGTTATTAAACATATCCCACTCTCTAGATACCCCTTAGCACGTAAAGGAATATTATTTGGGGGTCCAGCCATGGAGAAGAGTTTAGACACTAAGATAATATAAGGAACACACACATTATAAAGAAATCACATTAGTATTCCCTTTATAAGATCTTCCTTAAAACACTAGTGCTTAGGAAATCTATTGGAGGCAGAAGCAGTCAAGGGTAGCCTAGGGTTAGGGTTAGGCTTTGGGTTAGGCTTAGGGTACGGCTTAGGGTACGGGTTCAGGGAGGGGTTCGTGTACGGCGTAGGGTATGGGTTAGGGTTAGGGTTTGGGTTAGTGTTAGGGTTAGGGCTCGGTTTAGGTTACGTTTAGGATTAGGGTACGTGTTAGGGTTAGGGTAGGGGTTAGCATTAGGGTACGTGTTAGGGTTAGGGTAGTTATTAAACCTATCCCACTCTCTAGATACCACTTAGCCCGTAAAGGAATATTATTTGGGGGTCCAGCCATGGAGAAGCGTTTGGACACTAGGATAAGATAAGGAACACACCCATTATAAAGAAATCACATTAGGATTCTCTTTTTAAGCTGTTCCTTAAAACACTAGTGCTTAGGAACTCTATTGGAGGCAGAAGCAGTCAAGGGTTGCCTAGGGTTAGTGTTAGGCTTAGGGTTAGGCTTAGGGTACGGCTTACGGTACGGGTTCGGGGAGGGCTTCGGGTACGGCGTAGGGTATGGGTTAGGGTTAGGGTTAGGGTTAGTGTTAGGGTTAAGGCTCGGTTTAGGGTAAGGGTTAGGATTAGGGTACGTGTTAGGGTTAAGGTAGGGGTTAGGGTTAGGGTACGCATTAGGGTTAGGGTAGTGATTAAACCGATCCCACTCTCTAGATACCCCTTAGCACGTAAAGGAATATTATTTGGGGGTCCAGCCATGGAGAAGAGTTTAGACACTAGGATAAGATAAGGAACACACCCATTATAAAGAAATCACATTAGGAATCTCTTTTTAAGCTGTTCCTTAAAACACTAGTGCTTAGGAAATCTATTGGAGGCAGAAGCAGTCAAGGGTGGCCTAGGGATAGGGTTAGGCTTAGGGTTAGGCTTAGGGTACGGCTTAGGGTACGGGTTCGGGGAGGGCTTCGGGTACGGCTTAGGGTATGGGTTAGGGTTAGGGTTAGGGTTAGTGTTAGGGTTAGGGCTCGGTTTAGGGTACGGGATAGGATTAGGGTACGTGTTAGGGTTAGGGTAGGGGTTAGGGTTAGGGTACGCATTACGGTTAGGGTAGTTATTAAGCCTATCCCACTCTCTAGATACACCTTAGCACGTAAAGGAATATTATTTGGGGGTCCAGCCATGGAGAAGAGTTTAGACACTAAGATAATATAAGGAACACACACATTGTAAAGAAATCACATTAGGATTCTCTTTTTAAGCTGTTCCTTTAAACACTAGTGCTTAGGAAAACTATTGGAAGCAGAAGCAGTCAAGGGTAGCCTAGGGTTAGGGTTAGGCTTAGGGTTAGGCTTAGAGAACGGCTTAGGGTACGGGTTCGGGGAGGGCTTCGGGTATGGCGTACGGTATGGCTTATGGTTAGGGTTAGGTTTAGTGTTAGGGTTAGGGCTCGGTTTAGGGTACGGGTTATGATTAGGGTACGTGTTAGGTTTAGGGTAGGGGTTAGGGTTAGGGTACGCGTTAGGGTTAGGCTAGTTATTAAACCTATCCCACTCTCTAGATACACCTTAGCAAGTAAAGGAATATTATTTCGTGGTCCAGCCATGGAGAAGAGTTTAGACACTAGGATAAGATAAAGGAACACACCTATTATAAAGAAATCACATTAGGATTCTCTTTTTAAGCTCTTCCTTAAAACACTAGTGCTTAGGAAATCTATTGGAGGCAGAAGCAGTCAAGGGTAGCCTAGGGTTAGGGTTAGGCTTAGGGTTAGGCTTAGGGTACGGCTTAGGGTACGGGTTCGGGGAGGGCTTCGGGTACGGCTTAGGGTATGGGTTAGGGTTAGGGTTAGGGTTAGTGTTAGGGTTAGGGCTCGGTTTAGGGCAAGGGTTAGGATTAGGGTACGTGTTAGGGTTAGGGTAGGGGTTAGGGTTAGGGTACGCGTTACGCTTAGGGTAGTTATTAAACCTATCCCACTCTCTAGATACCCCTTAGCACGTAAAGCAATATTATTTGGGGGTCCAGCCATGGAGAAGAGTTTAGACACTAAGATAATATAAGGAACACACACATTGTAAAGAAATCACATTAGGATTCTCTTTTTAAGCTGTTCCTTAAAACACTAGTGCTTAGGAAATCTATTGGAGGCAGAAGCTGTCAAGGGTAGCCTAGGGTTAGGGTTAGGCTTAGGGTTAGGCTTAGGGTACGGCTTAGGGTACGGGTTCGGGGAGGGCTTCGGGTACGGCGTAGGGTATGGGTAAGGGTTAGGGTTAGGGTTAGTGTTAGGGTTAGGGTTCGGTTTAGGGTACGGTTTAGGATTAGGGTACGTGGTAGTGTTAGGGTAGGGGTTAGGGTTAGGGTACGTGTTAGGGTTAGGGTAGTTATTAAACCTATCCCTCGCTCTAGATACCCCTTATAACGTAAAGGAATATTATTTGTGGGTCCAGCCATGGAGAAGAGTTTAGACACTAGGATAAGATAAGGAACACACCCATTATAAAGAAATCACACTAGGATTCTCTTTTTAAGCTGTTCCTTAAAACACTATTGCATAGGAAATCTATTGGAGGCAGAAGCAGTCAAGGGAAGCCTAGGGTTAGGGTTAGGCTTAGGGTTAGGCTTAGGGTACGGCTAAGGGTATGGGTTCGGGGAGGGCTTCGGGTACGGCGTAGGGTATGGGTTAGGGTTAGGGTTAGTGTTAGGGTTAGGGCTCGGTTTAGTGTACGGGATAGGATTAGGGTACGTGTTAGGGTTGGGTAGGGGTTAGGGTTAGGTTACGCGTTAGGTTTAGGGTAGTTATTAAACCTATCCCACTCTCTAGATACCCCTTAGCACGTAAAGGAATATTATTTGGGGGTCCAGACATCGAGAAGAGTTTAGACACTAGGATAAATAAGGAACACACCCATTATAAAGAAATCACATTAGGATTCTCTTTTTAAGCTGTTCCTTAAAACACTAGTGCTTAGGAAATCTATTGGAGGCAGAAGCAGTCAAGGGTAGCCTACGGTTAGGGTTAGGCTTAGGGTTAGGCTTAGAGTACGGCTTAGGGTACGGGTTCGGGGAGGGCTTCGGGTATGGCGTAGGGTATGGCTTAGGGTTAGGGTTAGGTTTAGTGTTAGGGTTAGGGCTCGGTTTAGGGTACGGTTTAGGTTTAGGGTACGTGTTAGGGTTAGGGTAGGGGTTAGGGTTAGGGTACGCGTTAGGTTTAGGGTAGTTATTAAACCTATCCCACTCTCTAGATACACCTTAGCAAGTAAAGGAATATTATTTCGGGGTCCAGCCATGGAGAAGAGTTTAGACACAAGGATAAGATAAGGAACACACATATTATAAAGAAATCACATTAGGATTCTCTTTTTAAGCTCTTCCTTAAAACACTAGTGCTTAGGAAATCTATTGGAGGCAGAAGCAGTCAAGGGTAGCCTAGGGTTAGGGTTAGGCTTAGGGTTAGGCTTAGGGTACGGCTTAGGGTACGGGTTCGGGGAGGGCTTCGGGTACGGCGTAGGGTATGGGTTAGGGTTAGGGTTAGGGTTAGTGTTAGGGTTAGGGCTCGGTTTAGGGTACGGGTAAGGATTAGGGTACGTGTTAGGGTTAGGGTAGGGGTTAGGGTTAGGGTACGCCTTAGGGCTAGGTTAGTTATTAAACCTATCCCATTCTCTAGATACCCCTTAGCACGTAAAGGAATATTATTTGGGGGTCCAGCCATGGAGAGGAGTTTAGACACTAGGATTAGATAAGGAACACACCCATTATAAAGAAATCACATTAGGATTCTCTTTTTAAGCTGTTCCTTAAAACACTAGTGCTTAGGAAATCTATTGGAGGCAGAAGCAGTCAAGGGTGGCCTAGGGTTAGGCTTAGGCTTAGGGTTAGGCTTAGGGTACGGCTTAGGGTACGGGTTCGGGGAGGGCTTCGGGTACGGCGTAGGGTATGGGTTAGGGTTAGGGTTAGGGTTAGTGTTAGGGTTAGGGCTCGGTTTAGGGTACGGTTTAGGATTAGGGTACGTGTTAGGGTTAGGGTAGGGGTAAGGGTTAGGGTACGTGTTAGGGTTAGGGTAGTTATTAAACCTATCCCTCTCTCTAGATACCCCTTAGCACGTAAAGGAATATTATTTGGGATTCCAGCCATGGAGAAGAGTTTAGACACTAGGATAAGATAAGGAACACACCCATTATAAAGTAATCACATTAGGATTCTCTTTTTAAGCTGTTCCTTAAAACACTAATGCATAGGAAATCTATTGGAGGCAGAAGCAGTCAAGGGAAGCCTAGGGTTAGGGTTAGGCTTAGGGTTAGGCTTAGGGTACAGCTTAGGGTACGGGTTCGGGGAGGGCTTCGGGTATGGCGTAGGGTATGGGTTAGGGTTAGGGTTAGGATTAGTGTTAGGGTTAGGGCTCGGTTTAGTGTACGGGATAGGATTAGGGTACGTGTTAGGGTTAGGATAGGGGTTAGGGTTAGGGTACGCGTTAGGGTTAGGGTAGTTATTAAACCTATCCCACTCTCTAGATACCCCTTAGCACGTAAAGGAATATTATTTGGGGGTCCAGACATGGAGAAGAGTTTAGACACTAGGATAAGATAAGGAACACACCCATTATAAAGAAATCACATTAGGATTCTCTTTTTAAGCTGTTCCTTAAAACACTAGTGCTTAGGAAATCTATTGGAGGCAGAAGCAGTCAAGGGTAGCCTAGGGTTAGGGTTAGGCTTAGGGTTAGGCTTAGGGTACGGCTTAGGATACGGGTTCGGGGAGGGCTTCGGGTACGGCGTAGGGTATTGGTTAGGGTTAGGGTTAGGGTTAGTGTTACGGTTAGGGCTCGGTTTAGGGTACGAGTTAGGATTAGGCTACGTGTCACGGTTAAGGTAGGGGTTAGGGTTAGGGTACGCGTTAGGGTTAGGGTAGTGATTAAACCGATCCCACTCTCTAGATACCCCTTAGCACGTAAAGGAATATTATTTGGGGATCCAGCCATGGAGAAGCGTTTAGACACTAGGATAAGATAAGGAACACACCCATTATAAAGTAATCACATTAGGATTCTCTTTTTAAGCTGTTCCTTAAAACACTAGTGCTTAGGAAATCTATTGGAGGCAGAAGCAGTCAAGGGTAGCCTAGGGTTAGGGTTAGGCTTAGGGATAGGCTTAGAGTACAGCTTAGGGTACGGGTTCGGGGAGGGCTTCGGGTATGGCGTAGGGTATGGGTAAGGGTTAGGGTTAGTGTTAGGGTTAGGGCTCGGTTTAGTGTACGGGATAGGATTAGGGTACGTGTTAGGGTTAGGGTAGGGGTTAGGGTTAGGGTACGCGTTACGATTAGGGTAGTTATTAAACCTATCCCACTCTCTAGATACCCCTTAGCATGTAAAGGAATATTATTTGGGGGACCAGCCTTGGAGAAGAGTTTAGACACTACGATAATATAAGGAACACACACATTGTAAAGAAATCACATTAGGATTCTCTTTTTAAGCTGTTCCTTAAAACACTACTGCTTAGGAAATCTATTGGAGGCAGAAGCAGTCAAGGGAAGCCTAGGGTTAGGGTTAGGCTTAGGGTTAGGCTTAGGGTACGGCTTAGGGTATGGGTTCGGGGAGGGCTTCGGGTATGGCGTAGGGTATGGGTAAGGGTTAGGGTTAGTGTTAGGGTTAGGGCTCGGTTTAGTGTACGGGATAGGATTAGGGTACGTGTTAGGGTTAGGGTAGGGGTTAGGGTTAGGTTACGCGTTAGGTTTAGGGTAGTTATTAAACCTATCCCACTCTCTAGATACCCCTTAGCACGTAAAGGAATATTATTTGGGGGTCCAGACATCGAGAAGAGTTTAGACACTAGGATAAGATAAGGAACACACCCATTATAAAGAAATCACATTAGTATTCCCTTTTTAAGCTGTTCCTTAAAACACTAGTGCTTAGGAAATCTATTGGAAGCAGAAGCAGTCAAGGGTAGCCTAGGGTTAGGGTTAGGCTTAGGGTTAGGCTTAGGGTACGGCTTAGGGTACGGGTTCAGTGAGGGGTTCGTGTACGGCGTAGGATATGGGTTAGGGTTAGGGTTTGGGTTAGTGTTAGTGTTAGGGCTCGGTTTAGGGTAGAGTTTAGGATTAGGGTACGTGTTAGGGTTAGGGTAGTTGTTAGCGTTAGGGTACGTGTTAGGGTTAGGGTAGTTATTAAACCTATCCCACTCTCTAGATACCACTTAGCACGTAAAGGAATATTATTTGGGGGTCCAGCCATGGAGAAGAGTTTAGACATTAAGATAATATAAGGAACACACACATTATAAAGAAATCACATTAGTATTCCCTTTTTAAGCTGTTCCTTAAAACACTAGTGCTTAGGAAATCTATTGGAGGCAGAAGCAGTCAAGGGTAGCCTAGGGTTAGGGTTAGGCTTAGGGTTAGGCTTAGGGTACGGCTTAGGGTACGGGTTCAGTGAGGGGTTCGTGTACGGCGTAGGATATGGGTTAGGGTTAGGGTTTGGGTTAGTGTTAGTGTTAGGGTTCGGTTTAGGGTACGGTTTAGGATTAGTGTACGTGTTAGGGTTAGGGTAGGGGTTAGTGTTAGGGTACGTGTTAGGGTTAGGGTAGTTGTTAAACCTATCCCTCGCTCTAGATACCCCTTATCACATAAAGGAATATTATTTGGGGGTCCAGCCATGGAGAAGAGTTTAGACACTAGGATAAGATAAGGAACACACCCATTATAAAGAAATCACTTTAGGATTCTATTTTTAAGCTGTTCCTTAAAACACTAGTGCTTAGGAAATCTATTGGAGGCAGAAGCAGTCAAGGGTAGCCTAGGGTTAGGGTTAGGCTTAGGGTTAGGCTTAGGGTACGGCTTAGGGTACGGGTTCGGGGAGGGGTTCGTGTACGGCGTAGGGTATGGGTTAGTGTTAGGGTTTGTGTTAGTGTTAGGGTTAGGGCTCCGTTTAGGGTACGGGTTAGGATTAGGTTACGTGTTAGGGTTAGGGTAGAGGTTAGGGTTAGGGTACGCGTTAGGGTTAGGGTATTTATTAAACCTATCCCACTCTCTAGATACACCTTAGCACGTAAAGGAATATTATTTCGGGGTCCAGCCATGGAGAAGAGTTTAGACACTAGGATAAGATAAGAAACACACCTATTATAAAGAAATCACTTTAGGACTCTCTTTTTAAGCTGTTCTTTAAAACACTAGTGCTTAGGAAATCTATTGGTGGCAGAAGCAGTCAAGGGTAGCCTAGGGTTAGGGTTAGGCTTAGGGTTAGGCTTAGGGTACGGCTTAGGGTATGGGTTCGGGGAGGGCTTCGGGTACGGCGTAGGGTATGGGTTAGGGTTAGGGTTAGGGTTAGTGTTAGGGTTAGGGCTCGGTTTAGGGTACGGTTTAGGGTTAGGGTAGGGGTTAGGGTTAGGGTACGTGTTAGGGTTAGGGCAGTTATTAAACCTATCCCACTCTCTAGATGCCCCTTAGCACGTAAAGGAATATTATTTGGGGGTCCAGCCATGGAGAAGAGTTTAGACACTAGGAAAAGATAAGGAACACACCCATTATAAAGAAATCACATTAGGATTCTCTTTTTACGCTGTTCCTTAAAACACTATTGCTTAGGAAATCTATTGGAGGCCGAAGCAGTCAAGGGTTGCCTAGGGTTAGTGTTAGGCTTAGGGTTAGGCTTAGGGTACGGCTTACGGTACGGGTTCGGGGAGGGCTTCGGGTACGGCGTAGGGTATGGGTTAGGGTTAGGGTTAGGGTTAGTGTTAGGGTTAGGGCTCGGTATAGGGTACGAGTTAGGATTAGGGTACGTGTTACGGTTAAGGTAGGGGTTAGGGTTAGGGTACGCTTTAGGGTTAGGGTAGTGATTAAACCGATCCCAATCTCTAGATACCCCGTAGCACGTAAAGGAATATTATTTGGGGATCCAGCCATGGAGAAGAGTTTAGACACTAGGATAAGATAAGGAACACACCCATTATAAAGAAATCACATTATGATTCTCTTTTTAAGCTGTTTCTTAAAACACTAGTGCTTACGAAATCTATTGGAGGCAGAAGCAGTCAAGGGTAGCCTAGGGATAGGGTTAGGCTTAGGGTTAGGCTTAGGGTACGGCTTAGGGTACGGGTTCGGGGAGGGCTTCGGGTACGACTTAGGGTATGGGTTAGGGTTAGGGTTAGGGTTAGTGTTAGGGTTAATGCTCGGTTTAGGGTACGTGTTAGAATTAGGGTACGTGTTAGGGTTAGGGTATGGGTTAGGGTCAGGGTACGCGTTAGGGTTAGGGTAGTGATTAAACCTATCCCACTCTCTAGATACCCCTTAGCACGTAAAGGAATATTATTTGGGGCTCCAGCCATGGAGAAGAGTTTAGACACTAGGATGAGATAAGGAACACACCCATTATAAAGAAATCACATTAGGATTCTCTTTTTAAGCTGTTCCTTAAAACACTAGTGCTTAGGAAATCTATTGGAGGCAGAAGCAGTCAAGGGTAGCCTAGTGTTAGGCTTAGGCTTAGGGTTAGGCTTAGGGTACGGCTTAGGGTACGGGTTTGGGGAGGGCTTCGGGTACGGCGTAGGGTATGGGTTAGGGTTAGGGTTAGGGTTAGTGTTAGGGTTAGGGCTCGGTTTAGGGTACGGTTTAGGATTAGGGTACGTGTTAGGGTTAGGGTAGGGGTTAGGGTTAGGGTATGTGTTAGGGTTAGGGTAGTTATTAAACCTATCCCTCTCTCTAGATACCCCTTAGCACGTAAAGGAATATTATTTGGGATTCCAGCCATGGAGAAGAGTTTAGACACTAGGATAAGATAAGGAACACACCCATTATAAAGAAATCACATTAGGATTCTCTTTTTAAGCTGTTCCTTAAAACACTAATGCATAGGAAATCTATTGGAGGCAGAAGCAGTCAAGGGAAGCCTAGGGTTAGGGTTAGGCTTAGGGTTAGGCTTAGGGTACGGCTTAGGGTACGGGTTCGGGGAGGGCTTCCGGTACGGCGTAGGGTATGGGTTAGGGTTAGGGTTAGGATTAGTGTTAGGGTTAGGGCTCGGTTTAGTGTACGGCATAGGATTAGGGTACGTGTTAGGGTTACGGTAGGGGTTAGGGTTAGGGTTCACGTTAGGGTTAGGGTAGTTATTAAACCTATCCCACTCTCTAGATACCCCTTAGCACGTAAAGGAATATTATTTGGGGGTCTAGACATGGAGAAGAGTTTAGACACTAGGATAAGATAAGGAACACACCCATTATAAAGAAATCACATTAGGATTCTCTTTTTAAGCTGTTCCTTAAAACACTAGTGATTAGGAAATCTATTGGAGGCAGAAGCAGTCAAGGGTAGCCTAGGGTTAGGGTTAGGCTTAGGGTTAGGCTTAGGGTACGGCTTAGGATACGGGTTCGGGGAGGGCTTCGGGTACGACGTAGGGTATGGCTTAGGGTTAGGGTTAGGTTTAGTGTTAGGGTTAGGGCTCGGTTTAGGGTACGGGTTAGGATTAGGGTACGTGTTAGGGTTAGGGTAGGGGTTAGGGTTAGGGTACGTGTTAGGGTTAGGGTAGTTATTAAACCTATCCCACTCTCTAGATACCCCTTAGTACGTAAAGGAATATTATTTGGGGGTCCAGACATGGAGAAGAGTTTAGACACTAGGATTAGATAAGGAACACACCCATTATAAAGAAATCACATTAGGATTCTCTTTTTGAGCTGTTCCTTGAAACACTAGTGCTTAGGAAATCTATTGGAGGCAGAAGCAGTCAAGGGTAGCCTAGGGTTAGGCTTAGGCTTAGGGTTAGGCTTAGGGTACGGCTTAGGGTACGGGTTCGGGGAGGGCTTCGGGTACGGCGTAGGGTATGGGTTAGGGTTAGGGTTAGGGTTAGTGTTAGGGTTAGGGCTCGGTTTAGAGTACGGTTTAGGATTAGGGTACGTGTTAGGGTTAGGGTAGGGGTTAGGGATAGGGTACGCGTTAGGGTTAGGTTAGTTATTAAACCTATCCCACTCTCTAGATTCCCCTTAGCACGTAAAGGAATATTATTTCGGGGTCCAGCCATGCAGAAGAGTTTAGACACTAAGATAATATAAGGAACACACACATTATAAAGAAATCACATTAGGATTCTCTTTTTAAGCTGTTCCTTAAAACACTAGTGCTTAGGAAATCTATTGGAGGCAGAAGCAGTCAAGGGTAGCCTAGGGTTAGGGTTAGACTTAGGGTTAGGCTTAGCGTACGGCGTAGGGTACGGGTTCGGGGAGGGCTTCGGGTACGGCGTAGGGTGTGGGTTAGGGTTAGGGTTAGGGTTAGTGTTAGGGTTAGGGCTCGGTTTAGGGTACGGTTTAGGATTAGGGTACGTGTTAGGGTTAGGGTAGGGGTTAGGGTTAGGGTACGCGTTATGATTAGGGTAGTTATTAAACCTATCCCACTGTCTAGATACCCCTTAGCATGTAAAGGAATATTATTGGGGGGCCAGCCATGGAGAAGAGTTTAGACACTACGATAATATAAGGAACACACACATTGTAAAGAAATCACATTAGGATTCTGTTTTTAAGCTGTTCCTTAAAACACTACTGCTTAGGAAAACTATAGGAGGCAGAAGCAGTCAATGGTAGCCTAGGGTTAGGGTTAGGCTTAGGGTTAGGCTTAGGGTACGGCTTAGGGTACAGGTTCGGGGAGGGCTTCGGGTACGGCGTAGGGTATGGGTTAGGGTTAGGGTTAGGGTTAGTGTTAGGGTTAGGGTTCGGTTTAGGGTACGGTTTAGGATTAGTGTACGTGTTAGGGTTAGGGTAGGGGTTAGGGTTAGGGTACGTGTTAGGTTTAGGGTAGTTATTAAACCTATCCCTCGCTCTAGATACCCCTTATCACATAAAGGAATATTATTTGTGGGTCCAGCCATGGAGAAGAGTTTAGACACTAGGATAAGATAAGGAACACACCCATTATAAAGAAATCACTTTAGGATTCTCTTTTTAAGCTGGTCCTTAAAACACTATTGCATAGGAAATCTATTGGAGGCAGAAGCACTCAAGGGAAGCCTAGGGTTAGGGTTAGGCTTAGGGTACGGCTTAGGGTACGGCTTAGGGTACGGGTTCGGGGAGGGCTTCGGGTACGGCGTAGGGTATGGGTTAGGGTTAGGGTTAGGGTTAGTGTTAGGGTTAGGGCTCGGTTTAGGGTACGGTTTAGGATTAGGGTACGTGTTAGGGTTAGGGTAGGGGTAAGGGTTAGGGTACGTGTTAGGGTTAGGGTAGTTATTAAACCTATCCCTCTCTCTAGATACCCCTTAGCACGTAAAGGAATATTATTTGGGATTCCAGCCATGGAGAAGAGTTTAGACACTAGGATAAGATAAGGAACACACCCATTATAAAGAAATCACATTAGGATTCTCTTTTTAAGCTGTTCCTTAAAACACTAATGCATAGGAAATCTATTGGAGGCAGAAGCAGTCAAGGGAAGCCTAGGGTTAGGGTTAGGCTTAGGGTTAGGCTTAGGGTACAGCTTAGGGTACGGGTTCGGGGAGGGCTTCGGGTATGGCGTAGGGTATGGGTTAGGGTTAGGGTTAGGATTAGTGTTAGGGTTAGGGCTCGGTTTAGTGTACGGGATAGGATTAGGGTACGTGTTAGGGTTAGGATAGGGGTTAGGGTTAGGGTACGCGTTAGGGTTAGGGTAGTTATTAAACCTATCCCACTCTCTAGATACCCCTTAGCACGTAAAGGAATATTATTTGGGGGTCCAGACATGGAGAAGAGTTTAGACACTAGGATAAGATAAGGAACACACCCATTATAAAGAAATCACATTAGGATTCTCTTTTTAAGCTGTTCCTTAAAACACTAGTGCTTACGAAATCTATTGGAGGCAGAAGCAGTCAAGGGTAGCCTAGGGTTAGGGTTAGGCTTAGGGTTAGGCTTAGGGTACGGCTTAGGATACGGGTTCGGGGAGGGCTTCGGGTACGGCGTAGGGTATGGGTTAGGGTTAGGGTTAGGGTTAGTGTTACGGTTAGGGCTCGGTTTAGGGTACGAGTTAGGATTAGGCTACGTGTCACGGTTAAGGTAGGGGTTAGGGTTAGGGTACGCGTTAGGGTTAGGGTAGTGATTAAACCGATCCCACTCTCTAGATACCCCTTAGCACGTAAAGGAATATTATTTGGGGATCCAGCCATGGAGAAGCGTTTAGACACTAGGATAAGATAAGGAACACACCCATTATAAAGAAATTACATTAGGATTCTCTTTTTAAGCTGTTTCTTAAAACACTAGTGCTTAGGAAATCTATTGGAGGCAGAAGCAGTCAAGGGTAGCCTAGGGATAGGGTTAAGCTTAGGGTTAGGCTTAGGGTACGGCTTAGGGTACGGGTTCGGGGAGGGCTTCGGGTACGACTTAGGGTACGGGTTAGGGTTAGGGTTAGGGTTAGTGTTAGGGTTAGGGCTCGGTTTAGGGTATGGGTTAGAATTAGGGTACGTGTTAGGGTTAGGGTATGGGTTAGGGTCAGGGTACGCCTTAGGGTTAGGGTAGTGATTAAACCTATCCCACTCTCTAGATACCCCTTAGCACGTAAAGGAATATTATTTGGGTGTCCAGCCATGGAGAAGAGTTTAGACACTAGGATAAGATAAGGAACACACCCATTATAAAGAAATCACATTAGGATTCTCTTTTTAAGCTGTTCCTTAAAACACTAGTGCTTAGGAAATCTATTGGAGGCAGAAGCAGTCAAGGGTGGCCTAGGGATAGGGTTAGGCTTACGGTTAGGCTTAGGGTACGGCTTAGGGTACGGGTTCGGGGAGGGCTTCGGGTACGGCTTAGGGTATGGGTTAGGGTTAGGGTTAGGGTTAGTGTTAGGGTTAGGGCTCGGTTTAGGGTAAGGGTTAGGATTAGGGTACGTGTTAAGGTTAGGGTAGGGGTTAGGGTTAGGGTACGCGTTACGCTTAGGGTAGTTATTAAACCTATCCCACTCTCTAGATACCCCTTAGCACGTAAAGCAATATTATTTGGGGGTCCAGCCATGGAGAAGAGTTTAGACACTAAGATAATATAAGGAACACACACACTGTAAAGAAATCACATTAGGATTCTCTTTTTAAGCTGTTCCTTAAAACACTAGTGCTTAGGAAATCTATTGGAGGCAGAAGCAGTCAAGGGTAGCCTAGGGTTAGGGTTAGGCTTAGGGTACGGCTTAGGGTACGGGTTCGGGGAGGGCTTCGGGTACGGCGTAGGGTATGGGTAAGGGTTAGGGTTAGGGTTAGTGTTAGGGTTAGGGTTCGGTTTAGGGTACGGTTTAGGATTAGGGTACGTGGTAGTGTTAGGGTAGGGGTTAGGGTTAGGGTACGTGTTAGGGTTAGGGTAGTTATTAAACCTATCCCTCGCTCTAGATACCCCTTATAACGTAAAGGAATATTATTTGTGGGTCCAGCCATGGAGAAGAGTTTAGACACTAGGATAAGATAAGGAACACACCCATTATAAAGAAATCACACTAGGATTCTCTTTTTAAGCTGTTCCTTAAAACACTATTGCATAGGAAATCTATTGGAGGCAGAAGCAGTCAAGGGAAGCCTAGGGTTAGGGTTAGGCTTAGGGTTAGGCTTAGGGTACGGCTAAGGGTATGGGTTCGGGGAGGGCTTCGGGTACGGCGTAGGGTATGGGTTAGGGTTAGGGTTAGTGTTAGGGTTAGGGCTCGGTTTAGTGTACGGGATAGGATTAGGGTACGTGTTAGGGTTGGGTAGGGGTTAGGGTTAGGTTACGCGTTAGGTTTAGGGTAGTTATTAAACCTATCCCACTCTCTAGATACCCCTTAGCACGTAAAGGAATATTATTTGGGGGTCCAGACATCGAGAAGAGTTTAGACACTAGGATAAATAAGGAACACACCCATTATAAAGAAATCACATTAGGATTCACTTTTTAAGCTGTTCCTTAAAACACTAGTGCTTAGGAAATCTATTGGAGGCAGAAGCAGTCAAGGGTAGCCTACGGTTAGGGTTAGGCTTAGGGTTAGGCTTAGAGTACGGCTTAGGGTACGGGTTCGGGGAGGGCTTCGGGTATGGCGTAGGGTATGGCTTAGGGTTAGGGTTAGGTTTAGTGTTAGGGTTAGGGCTCGGTTTATGGTACGGTTTAGGTTTAGGGTACGTGTTAGGGTTAGGGTAGGGGTTAGGGTTAGGGTACGCGTTAGGGTTAGGGTAGTTATTAAACCTATCCCACTCTCTAGATACACCTTAGCAAGTAAAGGAATATTATTTCGGGGTCCAGCCATGGAGAAGAGTTTAGACACAAGGATAAGATAAGGAACACACATATTATAAAGAAATCACATTAGGATTCTCTTTTTAAGCTGTTCCTTAAAACACTAGTGCTTAGGAAATCTATTGGAGGCAGAAGCAGTCAAGGGTAGCCTAGGGTGAGGCTTAGGCTTAGGGTTAGGCTTAGGGTACGGCTTAGGGTACGGGTTCGGGGAGGGCTTCGGGTACGGCGTAGGGTATGGGTTAGGGTTAGGGTTAGGGTTAGTGTTAGGGTTAGGGCTCGGTTTAGGGTACGGTTTAGGATTAGGGTACGTGTTAGGGTTAGGGTAGGGGTAAGGGTTAGGGTACGTGTTAGGGTTAGGGTAGTTATTAAACCTATCCCTCTCTCTAGATACCCCTTAGCACGTAAAGGAATATTATTTGGGATTCCAGCCATGGAGAAGAGTTTAGACACTAGGATAAGATAAGGAACACACCCATTATAAAGTAATCACATTAGGATTCTCTTTTTAAGCTGTTCCTTAAAACACTAATGCATAGGAAATCTATTGGAGGCAGAAGCAGTCAAGGGAAGCCTAGGGTTAGGGTTAGGCTTAGGGTTAGGCTTAGGGTACAGCTTAGGGTACGGGTTCGGGGAGGGCTTCGGGTATGGCGTAGGGTATGGGTTAGGGTTAGGGTTAGGATTAGTGTTAGGGTTAGGGCTCGGTTTAGTGTACGGGATAGGATTAGGGTACGTGTTAGGGTTAGGATAGGGGTTAGGGTTAGGGTACGCGTTAGGGTTAGGGTAGTTATTAAACCTATCCCACTCTCTAGATACCCCTTAGCACGTAAAGGAATATTATTTGGGGGTCCAGACATGGAGAAGAGTTTAGACACTAGGATAAGATAAGGAACACACCCATTATAAAGAAATCACATTAGGATTCTCTTTTTAAGCTGTTCCTTAAAACACTAGTGCTTAGGAAATCTATTGGAGGCAGAAGCAGTCAAGGGTAGCCTAGGGTTAGGGTTAGGCTTAGGGTTAGGCTTAGGGTACGGCTTAGGATACGGGTTCGGGGAGGGCTTCGGGTACGGCGTAGGGTATGGGTTAGGGTTAGGGTTAGGGTTAGTGTTACGGTTAGGGCTCGGTTTAGGGTACGAGTTAGGATTAGGCTACGTGTCACGGTTAAGGTAGGGGTTAGGGTTAGGGTACGCGTTAGGGTTAGGGTAGTTATTAAACCGATCCCACTCTCTAGATACCCCTTAGCACGTAAAGGAATATTATTTGGGGATCCAGCCATGGAGAAGCGTTTAGACACTAGGATAAGATAAGGAACACACCCATTATAAAGAAATTACATTAGGATTCTCTTTTTAAGCTGTTTCTTAAAACACTAGTGCTTAGGAAATCTATTGGAGGCAGAAGCAGTCAAGGGTAGCCTAGGGATAGGGTTAAGCTTAGGGTTAGGCTTAGGGTACGGCTTAGGGTACGGGTTCGGGGAGGGCTTCGGGTACGACTTAGGGTACGGGTTAGGGTTAGGGTTAGGGTTAGTGTTAGGGTTAGGGCTCGGTTTAGGGTACGGGTTAGAATTAGGGTACGTGTTAGGGTTAGGGTATGGGTTAGGGTCAGGGTACGCCTTAGGGTTAGGGTAGTGATTAAACCTATCCCACTCTCTAGATACCCCTTAGCACGTAAAGGAATATTATTTGGGGGTCCAGCCATGGAGAAGAGTTTAGACACTAGGATTAGATAAGGAACACACCCATTATAAAGAAATCACATTAGGATTCTCTTTTTAAGCTGTTCCTTAAAACACTAGTGCTTAGGAAATCTATTGGAGGCAGAAGCAGTCAAGGGTAGCCTAGTGTTAGGCTTAGGCTTAGGGTTAGGCTTAGGGTACGGCTTAGGGTACGGGTTCGGGGAGGGCTTCGGGTACGGCGTAGGGTATTGGTTAGGGTTAGGATTAGGGTTAGTGTTAGGGTTAGGGCTCGGTTTAGGGTACGGTTTAGGATTAGGGTACGTGTTAGGGTTAGGGTAGGGGTTAGGGTTAGGGTACGTGTTAGGGTTAGGGTAGTTATTAAACCTATCCCTCTCTCTAGATACCCCTTAGCACGTAAAGGAATATTATTTGGGATTCCAGCCATGGAGAAGAGTTTAGACACTAGGATAAGATAAGGAACACACCCATTATAAAGAAATCACATTAGGATTCTCTTTTTAAGCTGTTCCTTAAAACACTAATGCATAGGAAATCTATTGGAGGCAGAAGCAGTCAAGGGAAGCCTAGGGTTAGGGTTAGGCTTAGGGTTAGGCTTAGGGTACGGCTTAGGGTACGGGTTCGGGGAGGGCTTCGGTTACGGCTTAGGGTATGGGTTAGGATTAGGGTTAGGATTAGTGTTAGGGTTAGGGCTCGGTTTAGTGTACGGGATAGGATTAGGGTACGTGTTAGGGTTAGGGTAGGGGTTAGGGTTAGGGTACTCGTTAGGGTTAGGGTAGTTATTTAACCTATCCCACTCTCTAGATACCCCTTAGCACGTAAAGGAATATTATTTGGGGGTCTAGGCATGGAGAAGAGTTTAGACACTAGGATAAGATAAGGAACTCACCCATTATAAAGAAATCACATTAGGATTCTCTTTTTAAGCTGTTCCTTAAAACACTAGTGCTTAGGAAATCTATTGGAGGCAGAAGCAGTCAAGGGTAGCCTAGGGTTAGGGTTAGGCTTAGGGTTAGGCTTAGGGTACGGCGTAGGGTACGGGTTCGGGGAGGGCTTCGGGTACGGCGTAGGGTATGGGTTAGGGTTAGGGTTAGGGTTAGTGTTAGGGTTAGGGCTCGGTTTAGTGTACGGGATAGGATTAGGGTACGTGTTAGGGTTAGGGTAGGGGTTAGGGTTAGGGTACGCGTTACGATTAGGGTAGTTATTAAACCTATCCCACTCTCTAGATACC